>NC_029776.3:5351204-5355118 GCF_000817695.3 Arachis duranensis
GCTTAAAGGAGTTAACAATTAAGACAAAGATTTATATTGCTAGCTGCATATGCAATGAATGGTAGCTTGCGTCTCTTGTTCAAAACAGTTGGAGAGCCCTATTGCTAATTAATAACGGTCACAGCTTGATTATTGGCTTCTTATATATTAATTCTGGAAATTATATATAAATTAGGAATTGTATTCTTTATTTCTTTTATGATATTTGTACTCCTATTGCCAAATTGTAAGTAGTGACATTGACAAAGCGATAACAACTAACATGAGAACAATTAACATTAACTAATTATTGGCTAAAAATAAAGAATAATATTATATAACTAATAAAATTTGTTAGAAAAGTAGAAAAGAGTAATAAAAAAAATTGTATGTATAATTAAATTGTGTGAGAATGAGATAATATATAAAAATATTTATAGATGTTAAGAGAATTAAAATAATAAAAATTATAATAAATATTATTAATTAGTAAGTAAAAATTACTAAAATATTTTAGTATAGTAATTAGAGTGTAGATGGTGCTAGTAGCACTTCTTTCCTACTCTTATATAAATACATCTTCTATTTTTATATTTGTGATTAACAATAATAGAACGATTTTTATATATTTTTGTTCAATTTCTAATTTAAATTTTTCTCTCTTCATGCTTCATTTCATATGGTATCAGACTATTTACGATCTATGGCCAAATCACTTGAAATTTTATATACATGTGATCCCATTAACAATGTTTATAAATGATCCTAATGTGGTAGTTAGAATACAGATTGTGCTAGTAACACTTCTTTTAGATTTTTGTATAAATATATTCCCTGTTTTGGAACAAATAGCAGAGACGTGTATATTAAGCCAATTTCGATCCAGTTATTTGACAAATTTCAAAACAAACTCAGACTGCATTTTAGGCCGTCATGAGTTTGGACCGGAAAAGGTATAATATATGTAATTAACTAGTGAGCAAAATTACTAAAATATTCTAATGTAATAACTAGAATGTAGATTGTGCTAGAAATACTTTTTTAGACTTTGTATGAATACATCCTCTGTTTCTATATTTGTGATTAACAATAATAGAATTATTTTTGCATCTTTTTGTGCAATCTCCAATTTATATTTTCTCTCTTTTCGTGCTTCATTTCATATGGTATCAGAACATTTACGATTCATGACCGACTCACCTGAAATTTCATACACAAGTAATCCCATTAATAATGTTTATAAGTGATCTTAGTGTGATAGTTATTAGAACACAGATTGTGCTAGTAATACTTCTTTTAGATTCTTGTATAAATATTTTCTCTATTTCTGAACAAATAGCAGACGTGTTTACAAAACCAATTTTGATCCACCTGTTTGACAAGTTTCATAACAAACTCAGGCTGCATTTTAGGCGGCTTGTGAGTTTGGGGGAGGGTATAAAAAATGTAATTAACTAGTGTGCAAAAATACTAAAATATCCTAATATAGTAGCTAGAGTGCAAATTGTGCTAGTAACACTTCTTTTAGACTATTGTATAAATACATTCTATGTTTCCATATTTGTTATTAATAATAATAGAATTACTTTTGCATCTTTTCGTTCAATCTCTAATTTAGATTTTCACTCTCTTCGTGCTTCATTTCATATGGTATCAGAGCATTCACGATCCATGGCCGATTCACCTGAAATTTTACACACAAGTGATCCCATTAACAATATTTACAAGTGATTCTAGTGTAGTAGTCAGAGTGCATATTGTGTTAGTAGTGTTTTTTTTAGATTCTTATAAATGCATTCCTTGTTTTTGAACAAATAACAAACGTGTTTATTAAACCAATTTTGACCCAGTTGTTCGACAATTTTTGAAACAAATCCAGACGATATTTTAGGCCACCATGAGTTTAGGGGGAAGGTATAACAGATGTAATTAATTGAGCAAGAATCACTAAAATATCCTAATGTAGTAGCTAAAGTGTAGATTGTACGAGTAGCACTTCTTTTAGACTCTTATATAAATGCATCCCCTGTTGTCATATTTGCTCCATATTTGTAATTAACAGTAATAGAATTATTTTTGCATCTTTTTTATTCAATCTTCAATATAGATTTTCTCTCTCTTCGTGCTTCATTTCATATGGTATAAGAGCTTTTACGATTTATGGTTGACTCACTTAAAACTTCACACACAATGATCCTCTTAACAATATTTATAAGTGATCCTAGTGTAGTAGTTAGAGTACAGAATTTGCTAATAGCACTTCTTTTAGATTCTTGTATAAATACATCTCCTGTTGTCTTATTTGTTTCCATATTTGTGATTAACAATAATAGAATTATTTTTGTATCTTTTTATTCAATCTTCAATTTAAATTTTCTCTCTCTTCGTGCTTCATTTTATATGGTATCAGAGCTTTTACGATTCATGGTCGACTCACCTGGAATTTCACACACAACTGATCCCCTTAACAATGTTTATAAGTGATCCTAGTGTAGTAGTTAGAGTACAGATTTTGCTAGTAGCACTTCTTTTAGACTCTTGTTTAAATACATTTTTTGTTTTCATATTTGTGATTAACAATAATAAATTTCTTTTACATCTTTTTGTTTAATCTTCAATCTAGATTTTTTCTCTGATCTTTTCATGCTTAATTTTATAAAAATGTAATATCTTATAATAAATCTCCAAAATGCTAAATAATTTTAATGAATATTAATTAATCATAATATATTAAAGAACTAACTTTTTTATGCTAACATTAGTCAATTTTTTTTAAAAAATATTTTATTTGTTTTAAATTTTAGATCTTAAATCATAAATTTTTAATTTTAAAATTTAAATTATAAACATGACCCTAAGTTGGCTAATAATATAGACTAATTACAAAAAGTTATTTCTCAATATTTTTTCATATTTTTATAAAAATGGAAGAGAACCAAAAAAATCTTATTACCAAACTATTAGAGGAGATGAATTTTATTCGCCATATAGCCTAAGGTTCAATTTGGTAAAATCTTTTGAAAGTACCTTTTCAAAAGCATAAGTAGTTTCTTATTTTGTATTTGTCAAATAAAAAATACTATATAAAAAATTAAAAAGTCTAATATAATTTTATATATTTAATTAATTTATAAATTTAACTGTTACATTTATGTCTATTATAATATTTTTAATTATTATTGCTTGTATTTATTGAAAAAAATTAATTTAATTTATCAAACATAAATACAATAATTTTTAAAAAATTATATTTTAAAAATGAGTTTTTATAAATTATTTTTAAAAACTGAAAACTTCACCAAAATAAGTTTAAGCATCACAACTTCAATTCACAAGGCAATACTCACTACAGAACAAATATATACATAGTGTTGGCATATTTGGTGATTTAAGAAAAAGTGATGGAACTCACAAAACTTATTGTTCATTTTTGTTTTTTCTATATTCTCTGTACACTTTGAATACGCATGAAATTAGACACCCAATTCACAAGCCATTCAATCTTGCATTATATTGGTCGGGTAATGCTACATTAATTGTGTGAAAAACATTCAAGCTATAAGCAGCAAGAGAAGAACTCAAAACAGTAAGAACAGTGAGGAAGGAAAACTTGTGATTTTTAAAGCTGAAAATTTATAATGGTGAATCTCACTTAGTTAAATTACGGCTACTACAATATATATTATATAGTAATAATGCTAGTAGCTTATAACTAACTAGTGTCAGGTGGTATAAATACAACAGAAAACTAAACTAATTAATAATTTACATGTCAGCAAGTTAGTTACAAAACCGAGCTATGGAGTTGGTTTACAATGCAAATTGGTTACCAAATTCTACTTCTATTAACTAATTGGATTAAGGTAAATATTCAAAAAATTAATTAAAAATTATTATAATAATTTGATATATTTAATTAAATTATTTAATACTGT
>NC_029776.3:5355562-5361279 GCF_000817695.3 Arachis duranensis
TTTATCTTTTTAGTATTATTTTAATTATATATTTCTCAATTTTTTTTCTATTTTTTTAAAAATTGTTTTTATTTTTCTTTTCCTTCTTATTATTTTTTTTATTTGATATCCAACGCCAAAAGTAAGTAGCAAAATTATAGAACATGTTGTATAATTTGTTAAGCACTAAAGCACTAAACGTAACAAGTAGCATACACACCCTTGAACTAAGAATTTTTTTCATTTTATTGTAAATAAAATGTTCCATGTCTTGTCATATGCATCCATGTTTCAAATCTTAGTTTCTCTCCAATTTTTTATTCTAGATTCGATCACAAGAGTCAGATCCCACCCATCACTATTCATATACACATCAACGTCATGACCAAATTTAGTTCATTAATATCAACATATAGTGATAAATGTATCATGATTACTTTCATGATCAATAATTACATGTTTTTTGTCGTTGATGATTGATACACTACTTGTGCTTATTATTCATTTCGGTTTCTCTAATTCTCTTCCATGCTTAATTGGTCTTTCTATATGAGGCTCATTAATTTAGATATGCGAGTCATATATTTTTTTTTTGACTAAATAGAAAAGAAAGAAAAAAGAGACAAAACCAAATTAATTGGCTAGGGTCATATCTAAATCTATTAGATGTTGAAGCTCACTCCATGGTTGGCTCCAATTCGAGTGAATGTCCGCGACAGAAGCAGCTGCTTTAGCCATACAATCTGCAACACTATTTGCAGTCCTCTGAATTAAAAGAATAGAGACTCTCCAATTTCAATTCATAACCTCCTGAATATGCTTTGCCAAATCCCATTCCGAAATCATAACTTCCTGGATATGCTTTGTCAAATCCCATTCCGGAATATCCTTACCAAGCATTCTTTGGTTTACCAAGAAAAGAGCTTCTAAACAGTCTGTTTCACAAATAATCTCACGAAATCCACTCTCCCAAGCAAGAAGTAAACCTCTCCAAATTGCATACAATTCAGCAAAAAGAACACTGCACACTTCGACTTTTCCAGTGCAACCTTTCAACCAACATCCATCAGGATTGCGAATAATACAACCAAAACCAGCATAGCCAGAAGGAGCAAACCAACTAGCATCACAATTCAATTTAACAGAATGAACTGGAGGTGGAACCCAAGGCAAACAAAGTGAAGGAGGAGACAGAGATTGATGCATAGCAAAATAGTGTGAAACCTATAGGACTAAAACGTTCCAAACGTCCTTGGCACTAGGGCACTCTCGAAGACAATGAAGAGTGGATTCAGAACCATTCTGACACCGATGACATGTGCTAGATAAAGCTAAACCACGACCCAAACGAAACTCTGCTGTAGGAATAGCATTATGGAGACTGAGCCAAATCAAGAACTTATACTTCTCAGGAATATGCAGACGCTATACCCACAACCAATTATCATGCTCATTCCAGTCAAACTTTCTTTTGGCTAGCCAACTGTATCCACTCCTAGCTGAGTAGAGTCTAGATGATGCCACACCCCACGACCAACCCGAACTCTCTCCAGCATTCAAATCCGGATTATAAGCATTCAAACGCTGTTTATCATCTTCTGGAATGATAGAGAAAATATCATGGAGATTCCATTGACCATCTTTCCAAACGTCTCTAATAGTTAAATCAGAGTCAGATATATGTACAAAAGGGACATCTTGAGCAATTGGGCCCTCAATACTCCAATTGTCAAACCAAAAAGATTGATCAAGTGACCCAACGCACCAAGAGAAGGCATCCTTAAGAGCACCAAAAGCCTTTGAGATACTCTTCCAAACATGAGAAGCATTGCAAGGGACAGGGCCATCTAAAACTCCCTCATTCCTCAGATACTTCGCCCTCAATAGAGCAACCCAAGGCTTGTCCTGACAATGAAAAAGTTGCCACACCAATTTACCAAGTAAAGATATATTAACACACGCAGGGTCTCTAACACCCAGGCCACCAAATTTTTTTGGAGTGATCACGGTCCTCCAATTAACAAGAGAAAGACCTCTACCATCAACTTGACCCTTCCAAAGGAACTGTCTCATCATAGAAGATAATTTATCGCAAACCCAATTTGGAAAAAAGGATACCTGCATATGATAGACAGGAATGGATGCTGCAACAGAATTGATCAGGCAAAGTCTCCCTGCTTTATTTAGAAGCCTTCCTTTCCAATTAGCTAATCTTCCCCTCACCTTTTCAATCACCGAATGAAAAGAAGCCCTACTGGTACGGGAATGATTAAGGTTAACTCCAAGATATCTTCCTAAGTCCAAAGCAAAATGTATTGAAGAAACACTAGTAAAAATATCTCTTCTACGAGCAGTCACATTTTTAGAACAAAAAGCTTTAGACTTTTCAAGATTCACTTTCATGCCAGATGCCTTGCAAAAAATATTAAGAGAATGCATGACCATTTGGACCTGACTTTTTGTAGCCTGGCAGAAGAGTAAGAGATCATCTGCAAACATCAAATGCGAGTCATATATGTTATGCGCTGATATGGATTATTGGAATGCTATATATAAATATGGAATAGTTTTTGGTAAAAATTTGGTAAAAAAAATTGGACTATTCGAATTATGTAAAAAAAAATGGATAATCAAATCGAATGGTCCGAATTATAAGAGACGAAAAATTTAAATTTTAAAAATAACTAATCGGACTGTTCGATTAGTTTTGTTTTTTTTTATTCTAAAATCAAAACGGATTCTTCGATTAGGCTCTTTTAAAAAAAAATCAAAACGGACTCTTTGATTAGATTTTTTTTTCTAAAACTAAAAACGGACTCTTCGAATTCTGTTAAAGTACCTCTGATACCACATGCAGGGAAAGTATCCCTCTTCTCCATAACATTGTATCACCCCACCCTCTCCTCCATATTAAAAATAAAAAGTGTCTATAAAATGTGTATGTGTATTATACTATTATTATATTATCAAGATAAAAAGTCAATATCTAAAGAGAATGTATAGAAAACAATGACAATGGTGAACAAAGTGAACAATAGATTTAAAAAAAAGATAAAATTAAAACTAAAAATTAAATCATTAATTAATTATTTAATTTTAAATTTTAAAATTTAAAAAATTAAGATTAACATTTTTTCTTGTGTGAGTGGCCGACTCTAAAGTATAGCTCGTTTTCTTGATGTTCGAGCTCACTTTTTCTTAGACAAGAAGGATGAGACATCGGGTTTCTTCAAGAACGGCGACGGTGGGCACCTGTAAAGTAAGGGCACTCCAATATTCAAGTTAATAAGAGTAAAAGATAAATATGAAATTATTTAGAATGAATAACGTACCTGTGACCTAGTGAGTCACTTATATTTATAAAGTTGTTGTGTTTAGGAAGGTTATAGGTATTTTCAAAATTGCTTTGCGGAGCTTTATCTAATTATCTCGTAACTGTATTTTAGTGACCTTGTTTAGAGAGATTTGCGGAGAGATTTCTGTGCCGATTTTGGGTAGTTGTTTGATTTTATAGGATAAGTCCTTTAGGAGAGCAAAACACGTGCTCTCCACATACCTATGATATAGCACGTGTTTATTTAGTTTTAACTAGATTCTGATTTATAGTTTTACCTGAGTCGAGTTATGGTGACTAGATAAGCATTTAAGCGCATTCACACTACGTACGGTTTTTTCCTAATCTCACACTCGCTGTCATCGTGACCACATTCTCTCGCCGCCGCTCCTATTCACGACCACAGTACTACCACCACTGCTGTTTACGAGTTAAGCGCCGCTGCAGCCATTTCTATTTTGCAACCACGTTCTTTCGCTGCTGTTCGCGATCCGTTAGGGGAAGGAGGGTGCCGCTACTAAAGGCTAGTGAATAAGAAATTGATTGAGTCAAAGAAATTATTGGAAAGTCGATATAGAATGTTTATCTGGGGAAGAGGATCTTTTGCACCATCTTCACGTGCCACTCATGATACATATGATACGGACATCAACATTGTTACACGCCGATACCGCCTAGCCTTTTCGCGAACATCCGATCGAGCCGTAACAGTCCCGAACAGCCTTCTTTGCGCTGCCCACCCGCTGCCGGCCATGTAGCGTCTCCTGCAGCCCACTGTGTTCATTGTCCCAGTGTCACCATCCGCGATGGATCTGATCAACATACAGGGACATACGCGGCAAATGGAGCTTGATCATAGTTACTTCTTCTGTTCATTCATATCCTTCTTCTATTTCAATGGTCAGTTTAGGATGATCATTTTAGTAGATATACAGATAGTTATTTTAATTCTTATATGGATGATTATTTTGATTGGTTTGGGTTTAGTTATATATAATTAAAATATGTTGGATGTTCAATTTATTAAATATGCGGATGATTATTTTATCCTTAAGTAGATGGTTATTTTTATTATGGGTGAGTAACGTCAATAACGACGTGTGCCAAATCAGGTAACAATAATAAAATATATATATATATATTTTTATATTTATATTAGACTAAATCTGCATCCCATTATTCACATTATTATCGAAATTTTTATCTAAATTCACGTACCACGGCCTCTTCGATCTATCCATAATTATCTCTCTTGCTCGGTAAAAAATATAATCAAGTGTCAAATTATTCTTGCTTTTGGTAAATCTATTTATTAAGCTGCGTTTATCTATACATATGATANTTATTATTAAATAAAATATATAAATACTAATTTTTATATATTTACTTTTTATATTTTGTTTTCCATATCTTATTTTGTAGATTTTTCGTAACTAAACCCAGTTTCAACGTCACACGTGAATCTTCTCTTCCTTTTCTGATTCGGTGGGTCCCATAATTTTGTCATGTGTGTATCTAGCTAGTGTGGATAGTTAATTAATTAATTAATTAATTAGTCCATCATAGTATATTTCATCTTTTTATTTTTAATATTAGATTAATAATAATATTTTTTAAATTGTAAATTACTGTCATATTTTTTTAAAATATGAAATAATTTAATTTAGGGAATAAAAATTAGATTATCTGATTTTTGAGAAGTATAAAAATTAGATTTTTTGATTTATGTATTTTAAAAATTTTTAATTTTTTAAACACAAATAAAAGAATTCAATTTATGTATGTTTTATAATTTTAAAAAATACTAAAAATTAAAATATTAAAATATATCCATCATCTCATTTTTATATCTAAATTTTGCAGTCTCTTCCATTTCTATATGAGTATGTATGTGACTATTGTAATCGTATCTTTTAAAAAAAAAATAGAATAAATAAACATTAGTAAATAATTTGATACTAATGGTGGAAAGTGGACACGGATCTTCCTAACTAATAGCCACTGAGATCTGGAGACTGGGAATATATATACATTGGATTAGATTTGTTTTCAATTAGGTCGTCCCACAAACAAATCGTTTTCTCTAGAATGTTTGGCTCACTTTTCCTTTTTCTATTTTACTTTCACATTTTATTATGGTATGAAGTGAGAGACCTGTCTCGTCATCTTTTTTTATCACACATACACCTAGCTCAACAATATTTAACCTCATAAAAAATTTATAAAAAAAAAAAGAAATTGTGTACCATTGTGCCATATTATTGTCATATGCAACTATATACATTGAATTTTAGGCGTAGGTTACTATTTTTTCAAAAAATTTAAATCAATAAAAAAATATATAAATAATTATATTTTTAATATATTTTTTAAATAAAAATATTTCTTAGATTTACATTAATTC
>NC_029776.3:5361343-5416641 GCF_000817695.3 Arachis duranensis
TATCTTTCTAAATTTAAAACAAATCAAATTTCAAATTTTTTAATTATAAAAATTTTAATATTATATTATAAAAATTATTTTTTTAAAAAACTTAACTAATAAAAGGACTACATATATAAATATTTATATTTCTAATTAACATGTATAATCCTTGGTTGTATCTAATGCATCGGTAGTAATGTACGATGTCTTAATAACGAAGGTCAAACAATGGAAATCTAATTGATATAATTATTTATGTTTTTTTATTATTTTAAATGATGAGATAAGTGGTTTAATTTTATGATAGATCTAATAAGTATTATTACGAAACATGATAATAAAAGGGCAAAAAACAGAAATAAGTTAATGGAGCAAAAAAATAACATAAATCAGCCAAATTGAAAATTGATTAACGAATCAGCTAAAACACATTATTATGTAATTCGAACTAGTTTGGTTCGAACTACAATAACATATCATTCGAACTTACTTGGTTCGAACTACCACTAGCATAATTCGAATTAGGTTGGTTCGAATTACACACATGAACCACTCTCCAACTAATTCGAATCGAGTTGGTTCGAATTACTCACAAATTGTCTCAAATAGTAATTCGAACCAGGCTGGTTCGAATTATTCACAATTTGTTCCAAACACTAATTTCTGTTACTAACATAGTTTCTGCGTCATGTCTTAATTTAACTCGTAGAGTTTGTTATTCTGGTGTGCATTCAACATATATTTCGTTTAAAACTCCGGAAACAAAACATATTAAGATCCCATTCATAGTACATCGCACTAACATTAACAAATTATATCACCTACCAACTACAAGTAAGAAAACCGATAATAGTGGAACCTAAACGCGAAATTGAAATGACAAAAGTACCAAAACTAGCAATACACCTAATCATGTCCCCGTGTGTGCTCTACTCCTCCAAGCTGTGGGCAACTCCGACGTGTGTGGCCGGTCTCTTTGGCCGGTTCAGGTCTGCCTCGTCCATATTGGTCCGTATCCGAGTGGACCTTGGACGACCCTCCCTCGCACGCCTCTTATTCGGGTCTGGGATGATAGTCGGCCCGTCATATGGTGGCCAGAAACCCTCCGAAATGGGAGGTGTGAAACCCATCTGATACACACTGAAGACCAAACTAAGACGATACACCTGGTGGACGTAAGGCTCCCATGTAAGCCGTGAGTAGGCACAGCATGCCAGTGCGTGAGACACGGGAAATGAGTGCCTGGAAGTATCCGCAGTCACATGTCTGAGATGCAAGCGAGACTCTGTAGCTACCCAGTGAGAAAGAAACAGTCGGAGTTGTCTTTGCGACGGTGAACTCGGAGTTATCCCTGTCGTACAAAGTCACCGTGAAGCACCTAGCCGTATTCAAGTTGGCCTCTATACACTTCACCAAGTGCTGACTAAATTGTTGTCCAGTTCCCTGTTGCGCCTCAGCCTCTCTCCCTTTGCGAACAAATAATTCGGCCAACCTTCCGTATGTTGCCTTCACTAGCGAGCACACAGAAAGGTTTCTAACACCCTTGAAGATGAGTTCACACACTCAGAGATATTTGTCGTCATGTGTCCGAATCTACGCCCCTCATCACAATGCTGTGTCCACAATGAATACTCAATCCCGGTTCGCCCAGTCACACATCGCCGGGTCTTCAGACCTCAGAATATCAAACCAGTAATGGAACTCGACCTCAGTTTTAGCGTACGCCACATTCACAAGTAGCCTCCTTGCATCTTTGCCCTTGAAGGTTAGGCTGAAATTTGCCGCTACATGTCGAATGCAGAATGTCCGGTATGCAGACGGAGGTAACCATTCTCTGTCAGGAGCCTCAAATGCGGCCTTGATGCCGTTATGCCTGTTCGATATAACCAGCAGACTCGACTGCGGTGTCACATGCTCACGCAGGTGGGAGAGAAAGAAGGACCACGACTCAGCATTCTCACCCTCGACTAATGCGAATGCCACAGGGAGTATGTTGGAGTTCCCGTCCTGTGCAATCGCGACAAGCAACGTTCCCCCATACTTGCCATAGAGATGGGTGCCGTCAATACTAACTAGGGGCTTGGAATGACGAAATGCCTCGATACACGGTGGAAACGTCTAGAATAGTCTGTGAAAATAAGCTTGAGACTCGTCTAGCTGTGCACCGACACGAACAGGACTCGTTCTAAGGACTGCAACAGTACCAAGCATCGTCAACTGGACTCCTAACACCCACCTTGGTAGCTCGTTGTACGACTCATCCCAGTCACCATAGATGAGGGCAACAGCCTTTTGCTTGGCCAACCAGACCCTCCTGTACGTCGGCCTAAACCCAAAGTGTGCGGCGGTGGTATTTAGAAGCACCTTGATGCTGACGGATGCATCAGTCCTAACAATTGGCATAATGAATGCCGATATCACATGGTAATCCAAACTCCTGTGGTCGCTGGAGATGGAGGTGGCGAGACACGTATGCGGTCCGTTGTACCTTTTGACCTCCCAAAGGCCCTTGCGCTGTCGGAGACTCAGACGAATCAACCATGTGCACCCATTCCCGAACTTAGAACACTTGCCCACATACCGACGATAGTCAGACTCCACGACCTTGTACTGTACCCCTCGACGGATGCTGTAAGTCTTCACACTTAACAGGGCCTCTTCTTTATCCTGAAATTGCTGACCAACCTGAAATTCTGTCAGACCTGCAAACCCTTCACCATCTCTAGCGCCAAATCCAGCCGGCTGCCCATGAACCCCCTCCTGCCTCATGGCATCCAAGTCCAAAGAGAAAAAATGTGGAGGGTACTACTGTGTGCCAGAGCTAGAACCACCGGCCGCCCCAGTAGGCTCACTTGCTTCGACATCATCGCCACTGTCATCAGCAATCATATCCGGCTCGACATCATCGTCCTCTGGATCATCCAACAATCCATCTCCAACCCTAGCCGGTGCAGCACACCGTAAAGAGGTCCGCGAAAATTTCTCTATTCCGACCTCGTCGCCTACACTACCGTTGAGATCAACAGCAAACGAAGGGGAGGCGACAGGTTGGACGGGTGGCTCGTACGCAGGGATGGAGGAAGAAGCAACGGCAGGTCTGGAGCTAGAACCGGCTACCGTGGCTAAAGTCGTGGTATTCCGGTTCGAACCCCCGAGTTGGATACCACGTCAACCAACTTTGCCAACAGTTCTGGTGTCCTCACCTCTGGAAACTGTCGGCAGTAATGAAACATGACCTGCAAGTCCTCATCACTCCCGATCGTGAAACAATCATACTTTACGATTTCCTGGAGCACCGTGGTTGGAATGCGATAGAAAAATTTCTTAATCCGTTTCACACCTTCAAGACCAAGTTTCAGCAGTACAGAGCTAACAAGGTCCTCATACCTCGTCGTAGGCCTGACGATCATACACAGAGGATCATTATCAGTGAACTTCACACCGAAATGAGTTTTCCTCTTAATGGATTCTCTGTGGTGAACCAACACTACGGAACTCTCCTCACTAGCCATCTCACCCCCTCTAATGAGAGCAACTCATGTTCACACCATATATATACAGGTCTGGTCCTCACTAATTCGAACCATCCTGGTTCGAATTAGTATTTTGTAATTCGAACCTACTTGGTTCGAATTACTTTGGGAAGCTTCCACCTATAAAATTCGAACTCATCTAGTTCGAATTATGTATGTTTTAAGTTCGAACCAAACTGGTTCGAATTAGTGTGAATTTTGCCAAGTAATTCGGGCTGATTCGGTTCGAATTATACGCAAATACAATTCAAACTAAACTAATTCGAATTGTATAAAAAAGTGCCTTGATTGATTGATGAAACAATTTTCAACTTGACAGATTTACGTAATTTCTAGCTTCCCTTGACTTATTTATGTTTTTTGCCCATAATAAAACATAGAATAGGCAAATCAAATTTTAAGATATATATTCTCAAATGTGTGGGATTACCACCACCCACCAGCTATATGTTATCATTTAAGTCACTTCTCTAATTCAATAATAATCACACTTTTGTGTGTTTGCATCTTACATATCAGATACGTCAGGTCACCCTTTTTGGTGGGGACAAAATAAAATAATCAATTATTAATCCATAAAAATGGTTGCATTCATAAAATTGATATATCAAAAAAATTAGATATTAGAATATAATAATATATTACACATATATACATCAAATATTTGAGTCAAGTATTTTTTTAACTATAAAAAATAAATTAATTTTTATGTATTGATAATGTAACAATCTCACTTAATCATATTTATGCGTTTATTAATTTATATAACTTTTTAAATAATAAATTTAAAAATTAACTACTTTTATTTATTTGACAATACACATACATAAAAAATTAAATTCATAAAAAAAAAGTTTTCTGCTTTGTATAACTGTGCCCAGCTTAATAATTAAACGAGAGTTAAATTATATAGTTGGTCCTTACATTTTCATAGAAATTATAAATTGGTTAATACATTTTAAAAGTTTGTAATTGGGTCCCTAAAAAAATTAAAATTTAAAATTTAGTCTTCACAGATCAAAAAATGTTAATTTAATAGAATATTCTATTAACATATAGAATATATTGAGAACATTCTGTTAAATCAAATATTTTTTGAACAATGTGAATTAAATTATAAATTTAATTCTCTTTAAAAATTTAATTATAAATTTTTAAAACGTAGAGACCAATTTATAATTTCACTAAAAATATAAGAACTAACTCTGTAATTTAACCTTAAACGAGCATCCTACGTTATTCACAATGCAAGGTTACAGCTTGTTAAATTAAAGATGCCTGTCACAGTATACTACATCGCAAGAAGAAATTGTGCGGTTATTTAGCGGCAATTTATCTAACTGCCGATAAATGAAAGGATTGTGGCGATTCAGTTGGTATTGGTAAGCGTGCAACAAAATTTGATAATTTAGCAACGCTAAGAAATAAACAAAAAATAGTTAATTTTTTTTATAATAATTAATAAATATTAAATAAGATAAGTTCTAACTGTTTATGTGATTTTTACACGGTAGTGATGGTGGCCTCATGAGTTAGCGATGTGCATTATCGATGATAGATTCACATTTGTTCTCAACCGTTTCAGCTTCACATTTTTTTACGCACGTTCTATTCGTTTTCTCTGGTTATAAACAAAGTTCTCTACTAAACAAATTTATACTAATATTATCATAAATTTATAGACATTAAATTAAATAAGATAATTTTGAATTAAGTTTTTCTAAAGCTTTCCGTTCGTTCCAAGTGTTATAAATGGAAACTTTAATTTGTGTTATAGGAAGCATGTCTTATTACAATTCTTTATCGTCCCACTCTTTCATTTTAGTGGTTTTTGCTTGGCATTGTGTCTTCCACGGAACATTGACTGATGAAAGTTGTTTCAATCAGTGAATTCAGAGCAACACGTTTAAATTAAATATTTAATAGTATAGAATAAAAAAAACAAATCTGATTTGATGAGATAATAAAGTTAGGCAACCAAGTCCAAATAAATTGAGACAAATGATTTTGTCAACGAATGGAATTAAAAAAGTCGTGACATATATCAAAGAAGGAAATTAATTAAACATTGAAAATCATTATCTATCTAAACATTTCTCAAAGTATTGATCTGATGATTAATTCTTTGAGGACCTTTAATTTGTTTTGTTATGCCATTAAGGCTATCAAGTTAATTTGTACGGAAAAGAAGCTATGAATTATTGAAGGCAAATGGGAGTGCTTGAAACGCTTCAAACTCTACTAAAACAAGTAAAGCATAAAGCTTTCTAGTTTCTATCTAGACCTAGCTTATTTATTTAATATTTGATCAATTCATTTTCATCATCGTTGTTTATGTGAAGGAAAACACCACTATACTAGTTGGTCATATTGTTACAGCTACTGCATTTAAATCCGGATAATGTGTAAGTGTAACGAACGCTATATATGTATGTGGTCCAGCAACTTTATCCATGTTATTACAATTTTAATTTCGGATAAAGATAAATTAGTCTACATAAGTTGGTAACTTGGTATCACATGAATTATAATTAATTAGGGTAAGTTATCATTTCTAGCTAACATAAAAGATTTGAACATTAAGAATGAAATATTATCTATGAAATGTTGGGTTAGTTTTGATAATGGATAGTTTATTGAATATTTTTGTTAAAGAAATAGACGGATTTTTCAGCAAATAAACAAAGGAGTTGAAGAAATTACCAATATGTCTTTGAATAGTACTAACGAGTGGAGCGGTGGGAATCCCTTTAGTTGTTGATGGCTATGTTGGAGATGACATGGGGATGGATTTGTATTTTATGTTTGTTAGGTCTGTTTGTGTTTAGTTGTGACACTCTGCTTGCTCCACTACTATTGTGTTGAGCTGTTTACTTTCAAAAAAAAAACTAATCGTAATTTTTTATGGGTATTGAATTAATTTATATTTTTTAATATACGCACAGTATTTTTGATAAAATTTTGATGGAGCTAGTTAGGGGTGAAGGGTGCAATTAAAGAGCATATATATGTATATATAAGCAAATAAAAAGTGAAGATGAAATATATAAGCAAATAAAAAGTGAAGATAAAATTCAACTTAATTAGAAAGAGCCTTCTTCACATGGTAGTTGTTCTTGTTCATATATATGCATTGGATATCATGCTTATATTATCACTTGTGGACAAAATTAATGAATAAGCAAAGCACTATATACATCTCATTTATTTTCTCACTTTAGGTTCATTCCCCTTACCCTTATTATTTAGGATATATATATATTCTTCCACTAATTTAGGCTGCCTAATAAGCTAGTTTATTTCTTGAATAATAAGCCCATAAAAGAAATTAAACAATAAATAAAAAAGTAAAAAACAAAAGTACTCAAAGAAAGTTACACTTATGGTTTTTCATGATGGTAATCTTGCTGGCATTCAAAACCAAATATGGTATCTCTCTAGACATGTTTTGATCTGTTAAAGATAGGCTATAGCACTTTATGCATCATGACTGGGTAAAAGGAACATATTTATTGGACATTTTTATTTTTTATATTTTGGTACAAGATATGATGAAAATAAAACACAGAAATATTAAACAATATCACATTTCAGCTCAGCGTCAAAATAGTGTTGTCAAGAGCCAAACACAGATAAAGCTCAACATTATAAGCACAATGTAGAATATGACCAGAAAAGTGGCAGATACTTCTAATATATAAAAATCTGTTAATGATGTTTTTATATACAATATATACAAAAAAATATGTTTTTATTATTTACAAGGTATTGATTATATTTATTTTTCTTTTACTTGGGATATAATATAATAATAAATAATTGTGTTAGGGCAAAATAAGTTTGGGACTATGTTGGTTATAGGAATTCTGGAACTCCCCTGTCTCATTGGCAGAGAAATTGGTTCCAATTCCATAATCAGTTTTTGTTTGCTGGAGTTATTTGTTGTATTTGGTTTGATCGTAATGCTTTTGTTTTTTGGCCCTGGATTTTGGGCCAGCCAACCGACCCGGCCCAAAGAAACGATAGTAATGCTTTTATTTTCAATAATGAGACTCTTTTCCCTGAAGTAAACAACACCGATCGTGGAAGATAGTTGGGCTTAAAATAACCCAAATTGTTGGGCCTTCTTTTTTGTTCGATTGGCTTATTGTTATCCAAGAGAAACCCACATCACGTCCAAAAACACAACAACCCACATTGACCCCCCAAAAAGCCTATACATGAGAAAATGCCGTTTATGTCCAAAACGAAAATATAAGAAAATGCATTTTTCTTTTTAAGACTTTTAGATTATTTATCTATTTAACATTTAATTGTGGATAATTCCAACAACAAAAATATCATTTAAATATGGATAACTCTTGGCAATGCATCTTCTTTGGAAAAAAGAAGGTTGTGGATAACTCTCGCAACTGAATTTTTCTTTTAAATAGAACTTCCAATTAAATTTGAATTTGAATTGTGATTTATCGTATTATCATATTTATAATGCTAGTAATATAATAAATCTATTTTTTTTGGAATAAAAATTTCAAATATACAGGAAGATGCATGTAGTATTTGTTTATACTTGTTTTAAATATCATTATTTTGAAGTTTCACAAGATAAGACAAACAAAAAAAAATCTTAAATCTTAAAAATAAAAAAATAAAAGGATAGCTAAAATTCAATTTGTTGTAGAAGATTATCGAATACAACGAATTGAATAAAACAAAATTCTCATTTACATTTAAAAAGGTTCTCTGAAATATAGATAAATTTAAGTATATTAGATGAGCTGTAGACACATAAGTATTTTTGACTTATGTGTGTAAGATAAGAAGAATGGCAAAAGGGTAATTTTGTTGGAAAAGAGGGAAATTTAAAGCGAGCGAGTTTGAGGCCGAGAAGAGAGATCAAAGTGTCAATACAATTTCCAAATCCAAATTCTCAAGACCTCCAAAAAAGGTACCGACGTTTCCATCGCCTCAAAATTCCCGTGTGCTTTTTCCCTAATTATTTTTTTTCTTTTTTCTTTTTCTTAATTTTAATCGCATCTCTTTATTGTTACTTTCTCTATCTATGTATGAATCGATCAAAACTCGATTGCTTAGTTTTTTTTTTTTAATTGTTTATCTTTCTTCTTAGTTTTCTCTTCTTTCTCTACTTCATCTTCTGCTGCAGTTCTCCAAGATCTTCTCTTCGTTACTGTTTCCTTTTTTTTCTTCGTTGACTAGGACTTCAATTGTATTAGGGTTCATGAAATCAATTTCATGCTGCCGGTGGTTTTTGTTGCTTATCGGTTATATTGGATGTAAACCAGTTTAGCTAGGTTTACTTCTGTTCGAGGGGAAATCAAAAACAAATAATTAGTAAGCTGATTAATGGTTTTAAGTGACCAGCCCTGATGAAAGTAGCTGAATTACAATATTACATGTAATTTAAGCACTGACAAATAATTTGTAATTAGCTGTTGGGATTGAATTAATTGGGGATTTTCTTTCCTTTTTCTTTGGGCTTTGTAGATGAATGTAGTTTGATTTGTTGACCAGTCAATAGTCAAATATGGTAGCTTGTTGCAAGTGGCAAGTGGCAAGTTGCAACCTTTGAAAAGTAGGTTATTAGTTATATACACTAGCTTTGGAGGTTAACGTCTATTTTATGCTTAGAAAGCAAGTTGATTACAAACGTCATTCTCTTTTCATATTTCTTGTTTCACTATCAACACCTACATATTGTTCTGTTTAATCGTTAATGCATTTGGTTGATCATGCTAGTGGAATATCCACATTTCCCCACTTAATGTTTCAGTTATCCTTTTATAATGCTTCATGTATTGTTTTTGCTAATTTAATGATAAACCTTCTCTGCTCAAATGGACTTTTATTAGCCTACTGAATATGTGATTGATGCTCCACTCAGTTATTTTCCAGCAATGGCATGCAAATACATATGGCAACATTGGAATTACCGAGTAACAAGGCATCTAAGGAGGTGGCACGTGAGTTGCTTATCGCTATCTCTAACGCGTTACCAGATAAGAACAAGGACTCAAACTTTGTGTCTGAAGACAAGAAAGCAGATGGATTTGCAATGCCAAACGGTGACTTGGGTGACAAGTTTAGGTCTGAGCTGATTTCAATTTCCTATGCTGAATCTCCTGATGTCAAAATCTGATATGTTGCAGCACCAGATGAGAGTCTAGACTGTGTTTTGTTATATGTATGTTGCTTCTTTGTTTGTCATTGAGGTGTATTGGCATTCCCTGAGACCTCTTTGTACTTGCTGCTTTCATCTTATGTCACATGTTTGCTTTGTGTTTTATAAAAATGACTGATATCATTTTTATTAAAGTTCGAACTAGAGCATCAATCAATGTTAAATGTTTTAAAGTTGTGCCAATGAGGCCTGAGTATTGTGCTGCTCTTTGTGATGGTGATATTGTGAATCTGCCTTCCTAGAATAGCAACCTTTTTTTTTTTTGGTAAATAAAATAGCAACCTTTAATTGATTAAGAAAGAAGACTGTTAGGTTGTTCTGTTCATACTTTTCTGGTTGGTCGTAATTCCTCGGCCTATATGTGGCGGCGGCAAATAATTTGGTGATGGATTGTGCCTTTGCTGGTCCAAATGGGCTAATTGGGCCTTATGATTGGAATTGTGTTTATCCAAGCTTTTCTTTGTCTCCTTTTGTTGGGGTTTTTAATTTTTTGTTACACTTTGGGCCTTGTGGGATTTTTTTAAAATTGGGCTAATTCACAAGTCGTCCCAATAGTGGCGAGTACAGATTTTCTGTCTGGGTTCGTACAAATCAAATGGACTAAGATATAGGTTTCATAACTCATATATAATCCGATTTGGCTAATGAGTCTTAGTTCACATGGCATATTTTTCACTCCTCACTTCAATAAAAAAAAAAAAAATTGTCCACTATTATCTGAAACTATTCTTAAAGAATGATTAGGTTATATTTACAACTTTATAACCATTGTCTAGGTGAAGATGTCAAAAAATTACCCAAACATTTGGACCTCATCTCCATATCCAAAATGCATCCAGTTTTAGATAACTATTTGAATTGGTTCCCATAACTTCTCACGCTATCGATCCCTTTTTGGAGAAGTATCTGTCAACACTTTACACCCATCTAAAGTTCATATATTCTCTTGTAAAATACATCCATTTGGCCAACTTATTACAAGTACATGAGTCAATTCATGAATCTAGAACGAACAAACAAAGTGGACATGAACAAGGTTGTCGTGAAAAAGAAGATGAAAACTATATATATATATACGTAGAGACTCAAGTACGAAACGACAACTTACGTGCAAACCTAATAAGTTGACAATTTCTCACATACATACAAACTACTAATATAAATGTCAATCTATAATTAAAAAGCAACTCCAAATTAAATGCATACATATGAATTTCTATACGCCACTTCAATTCGATGTTACCATCCAATCCAACAACCTTGGTTCTACTTCTACAATAACTAGAATTACACTTACATCTCTTATCAACATGACCGACTCATGCACATGGGAATAAAATAAATAATGCTATTTTATTTTTAAGAAAGATTTTAGTTCAATTTCTATTAGTAATTGTTATGCAGATATTTAGCAATAAAAAATTAATAATGACTTTGACAATTGCAAATAATCCAAGTGATTCGAAAATTTAATATCTAGGATCGAAAAAAAAAATAATCAAAATCTTTGCTTTATCAATAATAAAGAAAAAAAAAAATTTGCAGAGATAAACAAAGAATTAAATAAAATAACTTTACTTGAACAACTTAATATAAATAACACTTTTCAGTCTCAAAGTGTTATGAAAATAAAAAGAACCTTTACAGAATTTTAAAAAGTATCAAGTAAAATAAATTAATTTTTGCAAGAAAAATAAATTGCATATTGTAAAGTGCAGAAATTTGTAAATAACAATAAAGTATATGGAAAGAAACAGAAAATTAATTTGAGACTAAGTCCAGATTTAGTAACTAACTTAATTAAGCTCTTTTTGATAAAATAACTTAAATAATAAATGACCCTGTTAAAAGTAATTTATAAATAAATTATTTTGTGTTTGAATTTTTAACTCTAAAGGTACTTATTTTATAGAAATGTGATGAAAAGTAGAAGTATTATGAGAGAAGTCATTTTTTTTTTAACTTCTCTATAAGCTTCTATATAGCTTCTTAAAAAGTTACAATTTGGTTTTGAAAATTGCACCAAACATTAATACTACTACTTTTTATAAGTCAAAAGTTAGAAAAAATTACTTCTAAAATTTCTCAAACGGCCCTAAGTCTCAAAAAGTCGCTAGAATATAAGAATTAGTATATATATATTATCCACTTTAAAAACTAGTTTATATTTTTTTCTAAAAGATTTTCAGTCGAAACCTGTTGATCGATAATTTCATTTGTCGAAAAGAACTTCATCGACTAACACTAATTAATATGAGTGTTATTTTAAAAATATTATAAAAAAAGCCTTAGATATAGTTTTTACAGGGTATTGGAGTAATATACATCTCTCTTGATATTGTGATAATCAAAGTAAAATTGCACTCTTTAGGAGTCAAAATCATCAAACCAGATGAGTTATAAAATGAAGTCTACTTAATTCTTAACTTATGATATGTACTACTTGCTTATCGATGAATTAAACTTGACACGTAATCGATTCACCAAGGGAGAAAAACAATTAAAAACCAAAATGTTATTGCTGAAATTAGATAACTTGTACTGAATTCCATTTCATTTCTGTTCATTTTTTCGCATTTCAAAACAAAGTTTTTCGATAGGAAAAAGAAAAAAAAGTTAATCTACATTATTATTTCTCTTAACCCAGTCTAACCGTACGTTTTTATATTCTTGCATGAGTAGTTTAACTCGGTTTCTTGCTTGAATTAATCAACCAATTAGGGTGAAAATTAGGAAATTTGAACGAGAGGTTACATCACCAATCTTCTTTGGAGGGTTAGACAAGTTACTACATAAAACGTATATTTAAGATAAAAAATAAAGGAAAAGTATAAGTAGACAATAAAAATATTAAACAATGTGAACAATAGATATATCGGATGTTTATTTTACTAAGTTTACAGATGGTTATTTTAATATTAAAATTTAGATAATTAATTTGGAAGTGTAGTATATTTTTATTTGATTGATGGTTGTTCATGTTGTTCAAAATAGTCATTGTTTACCTAACACTTCCCAAAAATAAATAGGTTCCTAACTTTTTAATAAGTAGACACATAAATTTATGATTAATTTAAAAATAAAAAATATCTCTGATTTTCTAAAATATGAAATATTTAAGTTTTTTTGTCTAAAATATACAAAAACAAATCGGTCTCTAAAAAGACTTAAATGTCTCTCATTTTGAAAAGTGCAAGATATTTTTATATTTTTAATTAGTCGATGACTTATTTATTTTTAAGATAAAAAATTAGATACCTATTTATCGTTTACTCTATATTTAAATACACGATTTAATGCCATTATTAAAGCATTCCAAATTAAATGTTCGTTGAAAAAAAATGTCCAATAAAATATTCATAAAACCATTAAAAAAAGAATCATATTCAAATTTAATGGAGAAGAAATATTTTTTATACAGAGTATGATCATTTAAATGTTCAAAATCAGTTTTCTGTCTTCTAAACGTGCAATACATTATTTCTTCTTGGAAATTTCTTATTCATGCGTGTGTGGTTCGTTGAAGATTGAAGTAGGCGTAAAAATTAAAATACTCCTGAGTCCTCAACGTATACCCTCTTTAAAATTCTTGACAAAATGTGAGAATTATTTCTTCACATTATATATTTTTAAATATAAAAGGACTTTCAACTTTCAATAAGCACAGAAAAGCACGTTAGAAATGAATAATTTATCGGTGGGGAAAAGTCTCAAAGTCTGATAATCAAGGGAGTTAATCTTATTTAATCTTTGTAAGTAAAGAAAACTTGGTATGCACTTCGAATCGGTTACCATGTAAATATCAATATATATATTCGATGAGTTTATGTTTTCACAACTCATATCAAAGAACCTGTTGCCACCTGGCAGACACAATTTCACAATACGCTACTCAATCGGAAAAAACAACAAATAATGTATCATAAAATTATTAAGCCATAAATAGAATAAGAATTGGTCAAAAATGAACCATCACTATGAACTTGTCGATAACTTCCGGACAGCTTCATCGATTTTGATATAGTATCCATGATTGCATGTGCATTTATTATTGAAGTCAAAGCTATATCATTTAATTCCTAGCTTAAGTGATGATTCTGGTTTTATATATAAATATAATACTGTTAATCAAGACTTAATTAAGCAAGGAAATAATAACCGATGTCCCAAAATTGAAAGGGTATCGTGGAGAAGTGTTCTTAAGACATTTATAAAATAATAAGATTTTAATATAATATCTTTAAAATACTAATAAATGAGATACTAGCTTGGTAGCAAAATAAACAGAGTTATTTACCAAACAACGAATCCGTACCCTTTGGGAATCATGGTATATATGATATAATTAAGCAAGATTATATATATAGGATGATAAGAATGGTGTGGTTAATGGTGGTAGTAGGTTTGTTGGGAGGATATGCATTTGTGTTTGGGTTGTTGAGAAGGATAAACAATTGGTACTATGTTTGGAGAGTGGGAAAAACTAAATACCCTCTTCCACCTGGTGATTTGGGTTGGCCTTTCCTCGGCAACATGCCTTCCTTCCTCAAAGCTTTCAACTCCGACCCTGATTCCTTCATCCATAACCTTCTTTCCAGGTCCCATCCTCCCCTTCTCTAATTTTAAAATCATACACATATACATATATATCTCTAACATGTTTTTCGCACAAAAATCGATCTAATTTCTATTTTCTATCTTTTTTCTAAAAATATTAATTCAAAACCTATAAATAATTATGTATTAAAAAATTAATATTTTGAATCTAAGTACATTAGTTCTTTAATGTATAAATAAATTAATGATTATATCAAAATATTTGATGTGAAGTTAATAATTTAAGATGATTCGTATTTTATATATATATATTTTATTATTATCAAATATTATCACGTGATTAGTAAGGTGTAATTTGATTGAAATGTAATTGTGGAATCCTACGTATATGCAGATATAATAATGTTAAAAAAATAATCAAAACTTATTTTATTTAATATTTATTAATTATTTAATTTTAATTTTTTTATTAATATTCTTTTGTTATTAAACATTTCCATATAGATATGGGAGGACAGGGATGTATAGAACGCACCTGTTTGGATGGCCGAGCATAATAGTGTGCAGCCCAGAGACATGCAGAAAGGTGCTAACTGACGTTGAGAGGCTCAAGCTTGGATACCCGGCTTCAACCATGGCGCTTGTAGGCAAGAGATCATTCCACGGCATATCAAACGCCGAGCACAAGCGCCTACGCCGTCTAACCACTGCTTCGATGACTGGCCATGACACCTTGTCCACGTATGTTGGTCTCATAGAGGATATTTCCATCAAGTCTCTCCATGAGTTGAGCAGCATGGACAGACCTTTTGAGTTTCTGGTTGAGATGAGGAAGTTCGCATTCAAAGTTTTTACCACTATCTTTTTTGGCTTTCATGATCATGATCACGTTGACCTTGACATGGTAGACAACTTGTACACAATCTTGAATCTAGGAATGAAGTCTATGGCGATCAATCTTCCTGGCTTTGCATTTCATAGAGCACTCAAGGTCTCTTTCTATAAATGTCTTCAACTAATTAAGTACACGGTAAAAACTTGCGTCTGTTTTTATGTGAAATTTATACTTAAAAATCAATTTGATAAATTTAATTAAATTATCATTTAATGATTTTTAATTCTCTGCTTTATGTAAAGAAAATTGCATATAAGTTTTTTCCTAAATGTACAGTATTTTGTATATAAATTTTTTTTTCTAAACTAGCAGGTAGTAAGTTCATTCATTTATTTACATATATACAGAGAGTTTAAATATTGTCTTCTACCTATAATAATTTATTAACTAGTAAAGAATTCTAAAACAAAATTCAGATTTACAACCAAATTAAAAAATATCTTAAAAAAGTAAATATAATTTTTATGGAAAAAAAATAAAAATAAGAGCTAAATTTCCATTAGAGGTTGAAAATGAAATATTATTTGTGATTGAATCAGGCACGAAAGAAGCTTAAGAGGATTCTTGAAGGGGTGTTGGAGCGAAAGAGAAATAATAATAAAAGAAAGGATGAGATGATGAGGAGAGATTTGATTTCAGTATTGATGGAAGTGAAAGATGAAGAGGGTAGGCAGCTGGAAGATGAAGACATCGTAGACTTACTTGTCATATTCTTGTTAGCCGGTCACGAAAGCTCTGCTCATGGCATCTTGTGGACCATCATCTACCTCACCCAACACCCCGTTCTCTTCCTTACAGCTAAGGTACGGGTAATGTTAGCCAGACAAAAAAATAAAAAAACAATCAGAACTTATCTTATTTAACATTCATTAGTTGTCGTAACAATTAACGAATGTTAAACAATTAATGAATGTTAAATAAGGCAAGTTATGGCTGTTTTTGACTAATTTTCTTTGGTTATCAAACATTTCTACTAAGATATCCTCCCTACTCCCTACTACTATATACTAATTCAACTCATGTTACTTGTTTTTATTCTATTCATATTCCATCATCAGCGAGAACAACAAGAGATCATCAACACAAGGCCTTCCATGCAGACAGGATTGGACATTAAGGAAATTAAGCGGATGACTTATTTATCAAAGGTATATATTTAATTTATTTTACATCCATGTCAAACCTAAGCTTTAATTAATTAATTGCTTTCAATTATTGTTAGGTTATTGATGAGATGCTGCGCAGAACAACTATCTCCTTTGCAAACTTTAGACAGGCAAAAGTTAATGTTAACATTAATGGTTAGTTATATATTCAGTGGTATCCTTTAATCTCAATGTTTATTTACATTTATTGTCACAAAATTCTTAACCGTTTAAAAATTGCAGGTTATACTATACCAAAAGACTGGAAAATCTTGGTTTGGAATAGAGGTGTTCACATGGATCCTGAAACTTATCCCAATCCAATGGAATTTGATCCTTCCAGATGGGATGTATGTATGATGACCATTAATTACTTTTTATAATTTAATTTAATTTAATAAACAAAAAGTCCATTAATCTAATGTATATATGTTACTAAATTACTAAAATGTGGTGCAGAATTACCATGCTAGAGCAGGGTCTTTTCTTCCGTTCGGATTAGGAAGTCGGTTATGTCCTGGAGGTGACCTAGCCAAGCTTGAGATCACCATTTTCCTCCATCATTTTCTTCTAAATTACAAGTTAGTAAATGTCTTAGTATTATTAATTTACTGATTGAAGAAGGCAAGTAGTACTTAGTACTTATATTATATTATCGTTATTTTCTAAAAATGATTTTGATTATGCAGAATGGAGAGAATTAATCCTGATTGTCCGGTGATTTATTTACCGGTGCCAAGGCCAAGTGACAACTGCCTTGCAAAAATTGTGAAGGCCACATAAATCGCAGAAGATACTTAGCGTTAATATTTTTCATTACTCCTTCTAAATAATATCTTTGAATAATTGAGCCCTCAGGGGCATGGAATTTTAATATTCGTTTTAGCAAATAGTCCAATAAAACAAAAATGGAGAGAAATGAAATCGTTGGTAGTTGGTAGTGCATTTTGATTTGATAAGAGTTTGTCCACAAATTAAATTAATTTCAATTAAGAAAGCAGAGTTATGAAAGCACTATGGAAAAAAATTCCTCTTGCCCAACCTACTTCAATTTGTATCAACATCAAAGTCTGAGAAATACCATCTTAATATGTATAATTTAAATTAGTTGTGACTTGTACTAAGAATAATATTAACATATTAAAAATATAACTATTTATATAAGATAAATTTTCTGATGATATAATTTTAGGTGACTGATGTTTAACTGACCAATAATATATTGAAATGTATAAGTGATGAGTCTTATCTATGCATGCATCGACGCTGCTCCAAAGGGCCTCTTGGTGTTGAGGGCTGTAAGTTTGTGAGGTTTACTACAGGAACAGGGAGAAAATTTTGACTTCAAAAAAATGGTTGTGACATGGACGGACAAAAGTGTGAATGGACAAAAATACTTGTTTCGAAAAATGTTTAAATGTCCAAAACATATGTTAGACAAAGAATAAATTTGATTTTTAGAAATGAATTAAAAACAAAAACTAAGATTTTACCAAATAAAAAATAAAAACTAAGGTGGAGAGGATAACGTAGAGGAAAAAAAATAAAGAAGGAACTTTTATTTATTTTAGGATTAGATTGATTGATTCTTTTAATGGTGAAATTTAAAGAAACCAAAGTAATCCTTTAAGACCTGAATTGAAAAACTTACACAAAGACGTGTTAGTACGAAAATTTTCTTATATTAATTAAAAGTAAAATTGTATTAATTAAAAAAATACTAATTTACCTTCCGTTGTAATTTTTTTGGAGATAATAAATTTTTTATATATAAAAAAATTTAAATATTTTTTGGTGAAAAAGTTAGTAGTAACTTTTATAAAATATAAGTTAAATTATACAGTTGGTCATACACTTTTAGTGAAATTGTAAATTAATCTTTACACTTTAAAAGTTTATAATTGGGTCCTTAAAAAAATAAAAATTTGTAATTTAGTCTCCGCCATTCAAAAAAAATTTGATTTAACAGAATATTCTCAGCATATTCCTATTTTAAACATGTGAGCTGCACATGTGTGACAATAGGGACCAATTTGTAATTTTAGCGAAAATATAGAGACCAACAGTGTAATTTAACTATTTGAAAATGATCAAAAACTCCCTAGGCTATCTGAACCCACCCCGCCCCTCTCCGACTCTCTCACTCTTACTTTCTCACTTTACAAAATGGTACCCCAACCCCAACTCCAGCGCTCTTTATCACCTCGCCTCACCATTGACGTGCCTCTTGCCTCCATTGCCGCGCATCGGATTCACCGATAAATTGAGTTACTATTTTTATATTAATTTTTATATTGATTTGTTGCTATTTTTTCTTAGATATTGACTTGTTCGCTTTGAGCATGTTTGGGATTGGAATTGTTCTCTTTTATTTATCGGTGTTCAGTATCAGGATTGGAAGAGAAGAAAAAGTTGTTGGATGAGAGAGGTGAGTTGGAGGAAGGAGGCGAGACCCGACCCGTGAGCACAAATGCGGTGAATTCGGCATGACAACGGTGAATCGAGGTGAGTAGGGGTGTTCGCGGTGCGATTTGGATTGGATGATTTTTTAAAAAAATCCGATCCAATCTGATCCAATTTTGAGCGGTTTGGATTGGATTAAATTTGCGGTTTTGTAAATTAAAAAAATTAAATATATATAACAAGTCTCAACATCAAATTTTAAATAACAAACAATGACATAACAAGTCTTAAACAATATCTTAAAAAACCAACGATAACATAACAATAGAAATAAAATTATAGGTTAGTTAAAATAAATAAATAAATCACATTTTGAACATAAAATATTTATTAAATAATAATACATGAAAAATATAAAAATTTATAACAGATTGAATATGTTATAAGTATAATTGTAAATATAATAATAAAACAATAATATTATAACACATTATGCGGTTTGGATTGGATTTGATTGGTTATGAAAAGTAGATCCGAAATCCGATCCGATCCAGCGGTTTGCAAAAAATAAAATCCAATCAAATCCGAATTAGTGCGATTTCAATCGATTTTCAATTTGGATTGAATTGGATGAGCGGTTTAATTTAGATCTGTTTGGATTTGAACACTCATAGAAGTGAGGGACAGAAAATGCTGGAGTTGGGGTATCGATTCGGAAAGTGAGAAAGTGAGAGTCAGAGAGCTATAGTGGGACGAAGTGGGTTCAGATAGCCTAGGAAGTTTTTGGTCATTTTCAAATAGTTAAATTATACGGTTGGTCCTCATACTTTCACTAAAATTGTAAATTGGTCCCTGTTATCAAACATGTGCAGCTCACATGTTTAAAATAGAGAATATGCTAAGAATATTCTATTAAATCAAACACTTTTTAAATGGTAGGGACTAAATTACAAATTTTAATTCTCTTTAAGGACTCAATTAAAAAATTTTAAAATATATGAACTAATTTGCAATTTTACTGAAAATGTAGAGACCATATATGTTTTATTATTTTAATTTAAAAATAATTAATTTTTTATTTTATTATTTTATTACCAACTTTTTTTAAGAAGATATTGATTTATAAGAAAAAAAATTCTCATGTTTCCTATCTCCCATTGTATTTCACAAATAATAAGCTTTAAATTAATTTGTAAAAAGGGATGTGAAAATTAAACCATTTTAGGAGCATTTTTTTATAATTAAAATGTAACAATGATGTTAGAAATTTATTTTGTAACTCACTTTTTTTAATTTTTAAAAGTATAAATTTCACAACAATTTATGATTAAATTAAAATTGTAAAACTAATATAGTATTTAATAATAAGAAGCTGATAACGATAAGTTCATATTTTGGGATAGTAAAATTAAATTAGCTGAAACACTAAGTTAATTGAAATCAATTTCATAAGAGGAGTGTTGGGGTGAAGATCTTATCATTTGTAACTATTAATTAATTTTTAATAGAATTTTGCTATAGAGTCAATAGAATATTTATACAATGTGTATAATAGGTTATTTATTTAGTTTAATATGAATTAAAAATGAATATTCAGGATAAAATATTACTCATTTCTCAAGGGTATGTCTAAAACGAGCTCAACTATTATGTGCTTATTGAATGAGCCACACTTATATAGGCCATTAGATTTTATTAGATAAAAATTAAAGGCTAATATAAAACAAGAGCATTGATGGACTCTAATAAATATAGAATATCCTAGTACATAAATAAATGTTTTAAATGGCAATATTTTAATACACAATACTTTAAACGACAACAAAATCTTTTATTCTTAAATAATTAAATATAAAATATATGAGTATTTTTTATTTATTAAAATTAATTATTATACAAATTTTTATAATATTAAAAAATTATATTAAATTAATCTTTTAAATTATAACATAAAAATATAAAATAATTAAATTTTATTTTGAGTATTTATCCATTTTGATCTCTAAAAAATTTTGGACCGGACACTTTAGTATCCAACCAAAATTAATTACTTAATTGGTCTCTCTCCGTTCGTCAATCACTTAAGTCATTTGTTCCGTCAGGGTTAGAGATGATGCTTTTATGGAGGACGTGGAGGTGGAAAAATAATTTTTTTTTATCTTTATATAATAAAATATGTGATAATCTTCTTATTAGGGGTGGTAAAACGAGTCGAATTCGTCGGGCCGACTCGCCGAACTCGCTAAAAAATATGGGTTGTGTTAGAATTTGAAACCTGTCAAATTAAAAAAATTCGCTAAATTATGTATATATGTTCTAACTTCCAATTATGTGACTTTATTTATTTTATTTTATAATTTCGTATATATGTTCAACTTATGTGACTTATTTTTTAAAATAAAGATGGTTCTATTGACAAATATTATCCAGAAAGTTTAATATGGAGGGGCAAATTTTAGATAATTTTTTTTATTCTATAAAAATAATTAACATATAGTTATTAGAGTTTGTTTTTTAAAAGATTTATCAATATATATATAATTATAATTTTTTCATAATCACAATTCACTCAAATCATCAACTATTTGCTTAATTAAATTCATCACCTAACTAAAATTGCTCAATCCAGCAATCCCTGTGGGATCGACCTCACTCTTGTGAGTAATTACTACTTGATGCGACCCGGTACACTTGCTGGTGAGTTTGTGTGGAATTATTTTTCCCCCATCAGTGATAAGCCTGTCCCACCCCGCTTCGTCCTGCCTTGCCGAAAACCCACCTTTTGGCAAGCTGGTCTTCCCTACCCCGCCTAATGAGACGATCCTAAAATTTCATCCCGCTCTGCCTAACTACGGGCTACCCGCCAAATTTCCTTTTTTTTTTACTATTAACTACTAAATAATATATATAATTTTACAATTATTTTAAAAATTTATACTTTCTAAAGGCATACAAAAATTATAATTTTTATATTCACAAATATTAAAGTCTTTGTAATTATAAATATCTAATAAATATAAATATAAACCAAGTTTTCATCCAAAGAATAATTATAAATATTGTTCCCAAAGTAAAATAAACATAATCTAAAACATAATTATAAATATTGTCTCTAAAACAAAATAAATATAATCCAAAACACTCAATTTTCATGTTCATTCTCTTGTAAGTTAGGTTGGGGGAAGTTGGGTTTTGACAAAAAAAATTGTAAAAATACCCCTTGCTAAAAATAATAAGCCCGGCGGGGAAACACACCCTGCCCCGCCAAAGCCCGTGGTTTAAGCGGTGCGAGTTAGGCGGGCTTCTACTATTTGGCGGTCCCAATTTTTCAGCCCAGCCCGTCTTTTTTGGCAGGTTATACGGGCCCGCTCGGCGAATTTAGGTCTGTTTGCCACCCCTACCCACAAAGCTTCAATGGAACTACTTCACGGAACAACAACGATGATAATATGGAGACAAAGCGTTGTATTTTTTGGAGGAAAAACGTAAGTGCCGGAGCTTCTTATAATTTTCTGTGACTGGTATGGGCAAAATTGGCATATCTCATAAGAACCATTACAAAATATTTTTCGAAATGATGTCGTCTTAGTGCACAAGGACCACAATGTCCCATAACTTTTTCCAGTGGACCACGTCAGCCCCGTTCACACCATCTTAGAGACACGTACCCATTGCTACGCCACATAAGCGCCAGGTAATCTGAATCTGTAACGTGTTGCGAAGCAGATTGAACGGAAGGACCAGTTTATACGGCGTTTTGAGAAGTCAGGGATCGTTTATATTTTCCAATCTTGAGGGAGTTAAATGTCCACGAATTAAAAGTTTAGGAACCTATTTATGCTTTACCCAACATCTAAAGAGTTAGTGTATATTTTTGTGTGGATGTTGTGGATTTGAGGGTTAAATTTGTAGTTTTTTATTTTTATTTTGTTATGTCAAGTTAGATTTATTATTTTTAACTTTTTTTTAAATATCAATCTAAAAGTTAGATTTGCATTTTAGAAAGTGAAAAAAATTATTTCACTACAAATCAGTCCTTTCGAGTTGTAGACTATATAAATATGATATTTTAATAAATAAATTTTAATGATTTTATAGTTTTATGTTAGTTATAGTTTAAAATATTATTTTAATATAATTTTTTAATATTATAAATTTTTTTTGCAATAATTAATTTTAATAAATAAAAAATACTCATATATTTTATATTTAATTATTTAAGAATAAAAGATTTTGTTGTCGTTTAAAGTATTGTGTATTAAAATATTACCATTTAAAACATTTATTTATATAGTAGGATATTCTATATTTATTAGAGTTCATCAATGCTCTTGTTTTATTTATCTAATAAAATCTAATGGTCTATATAAGTGTGGCTCATTCAATAAGCACATAATGGTTGAGCTTGTTTTAGACATATCCATTTCTCAAACACAATATACTCATATTATCCAGAATAATCATTCGGATACTAGAAATAATAAATATCTGATATCCTATTAAATTGGACATCCTATATTCCATTATATATATTATACAAATATTTTATTAGCTTCTTATATTTTTTCTTTTTAATAATATAAAATCAAGAGGTGACCAACCAAAAAATAAACAAAACCGTTTAATTAGAATTACTTTTTGAATAATATGTTTGAAAAACTGCTCCAAGAATCACACGAAGCACAAACCAAAACTCAATTCTTCACGGAGCCGAGATGCATTTTGATTGATTTTTGACTGATATACTGTTGATTCTCTAGCATTTTTATAAAATTATTCATTTTACTTTTGTTATTAAATACCGATTAAATTTTAATAAAAATTGCATACTTTCTCATTTCAAAATACCCATACCCATCGTCCATTTTCTCAGAGAAAACTAAAGACAGACCCAAACTGAACCCTATCAGCTACTGAAACCTACGTTCTCTATCGCCCAGGTACTCTCCGTCGGCCATATGGTGCCGTAGCCGCCGGACTAGCCTAACCTTTTCCTCCCACTTCTTCCGTGGGCGTCGCTCAGGTTAATGTAAGCCATGCTGACGGTCTTTTTTTGCCCACGCACCTCAACGAACTCCGTCGCGGACTCGTGTTCCTCTTGTTGGAGTCGCCGCCGTTTGATCTCTCCTCGCCGTGTTTCTCTGTTAGTAATCTCTCTCAGTTAGAAGTTTAATTAATTTTAATTAGAGATTCAAACTATTTATTCCTATTCATTAACAATTTCACCATGTTTGATCCAATCAACTCCTCTGATCTACTCTCTTAAAAAATACCACGTGTTCCTTTTAGATTAGACATTTGTCCTTGGCCACCTTAGCCTTTGTTTTGGTTTGGCCACAGACTTCGCCTTCATATAACACTTGTTCTTGGCATAAATAATTTCATTCCATTACATTGTACAACTGCTTCAAAATTCAAAGTTTAGAAGAAAGGAAAAAGCAGTTGTTCATTAAAATAACAAGATGATGATAATATAAGATAGTGAAAAAACAGTTAGTCCAATGCATATTAAAAGATATTCAATGTGCAGCATCTTCTTCTTGGCAGAATTTAGTGTACTCCTTTGGTCCCAGCAAGGAATCCAATTCAGCTGGACTAGTTGGCTTTACTTTTATCATCCATCCACCTTCGTACGGGCTCGAGTTTATCTTAATTAATGTCACAATAAGCATCATTGTTAGTCTGCTAATTAATATATATTCACTAAGTAAGTAACTAACAAACATACCAGGCCAGGGGTTTCCTTGAGAGAAGCGTTAACCTCAATGATTTCACCAGAGATTGGAGAGTTGACATCACTAGTTGCCTTCACACTCTCAACCGCTCCAAAACTACCTCCTTGTTTCACTGAACCACCCGGTTCAGGCAGATCTACAAACACAACCTCTCCAAGATGGTCCTGATTATGCAAATTCAATTCATTCAATCCATTACTTCAATTTCATTGTAACTAACTATACGTGTAGTAATAACAAACCTGAGCATGGTCAGTGATTCCAATGGTGGCCACTGAGCCTTCATGCTTGACCCATTCATGTGAGTTTGCGTACTTGAGTCCATCCAACACTGCAAACATGATAGTTAATTAAGCAAAACAAACATGAACGAAGAGAATAATGTATGGTAGAATGTTATATATACCGGTAGAGAAGCATCTGGAGAGAAAGAAGGGAGAAGGGAGGTGATGAGTTCTAGAAGCTGCTGAAGATAGTTTGAGTGCATTTGCAGTTGAAGAAGCCCACAGCCTGAGTGCCATGGTTGTAACAAGAATATGATAGAGAGATATGTGTGTGTGTTTTATCTCTGGCAATTTTTTCTCTTTATCTTGGATGTATGGTAGCCAGCCAATTCCTCATCCTTATACTTTGTGTTTGCACCGTCTCCTCTATCTTATGCTTCTTTAATGTTATCCATACAACATATGCTGCTATTACTCTCTTTAAATAAACTTTAGACCAATTTAATTCTTATCAACCAATTGCTCCCTTCACACCACATAACCACAGTACTTACTTTTTTTTTTTGGTTTTCACCACAGTAAAGACTAATAATGCCTTCTTTCATTGTTGGGCTTTCAAAGCCCAATATACCCTTGGACAAAGAAAAAAAATAGGGCTTATTTCTGAACGACAACTTCATGTTTTAATGACATATAAATTGAAAGAAAAAGAAGGGCTTTTTTTTTAATAGCCAATTTTTGAATCAAATTAAAATCACAGTTGAAAATGAATAGACTGCAATGATAAATAGTATTGATTAAAATTTTTAAATTAAAACAATTTAGGTTGTCGAGTAAGTTTGTGTAGCCAGCAACCATTGGTCGAATCATTTGTCTTTTTAAAGAGTGTTAGAAGTTTGAATTCCACCTTTTGAATGAAGATGACGTGGCACTCAAACTCCCATTCTTAAAAATCCCTTAGCAAAATGGCAACCCATCAAAACATTCCGCATTGAAAAAGAGACATTTAAAAACTACCAACCCAGGTCCAAACCTTCATGCGCTAGAGGAACCCCTAACATGCATTTCAACTAGCTTAATTTGCATCCAAAGCACTGTAAAATAATAAAGAATCTTAAAATGAAAATTAAATTTCACAACTTTTGAATCAAAATGACATCTTGTAATCAAAACACACACTTTTCGCCAACAGATAGATCAGAGGCACAAGATCCTCGAGTATATCACAATCAATCTTCATCAAATTGCACGCAATATCTGTCATCTTCTCCCAGACTCCTCAAAAATCATGTGAAGCGCCAAGGCCAGTAATGAGAACGGCACAGGCGTGCCCATCTCCCAGCAAGCCACTAAGCTAGGATCGAATTTCGAAGGCTTCGCCTTCAGCTGTGGAACGCGCTTGTTCAGCTCCTGCAAGACAGATGAAGAGGACACATGGCGTGTCTTGTCGAAGGAGGGACTTCTTTCTCCGGTTCTTGCTTGGGTGGGTCACTGGCAGCGTAGGAACGGTTTCGGAGGGTTTGGGGTTGTTAGGGTTTAGCGTGGAGGTTGGTGTGGGGAGTGTAGAGGATGTGGGTTTTCTGTTTCTGGGGAGAAGAGCTGTGACTGTTCAGATTTCTTCTTCTTGGCAGCGGCAGCGCGAGCGCGGACTTGGTTTGGTCATTGTGTGATCGGGGAAAGGGACACAGAGGATGTGAGCCGAAAGAGAAAAAAGAGGTGCGAAAAAGGAGAGAACTTTAACGATGTAGTTTTGCAATATTTTAGACGCCTACAATTGCACGACGTTGTTTATGTAGTGCCAGTTGTCATCAAAATTTGCTAGTTTTCAGTGACAGAAACACACACAAGTGTCTATTTTTTTTGTGATTTAAATAAATAAAATAAAATAAATAAAATAAAAAACTGCTTAAATAGATCCGCTCAAGTTTATTCTTAATTTTTTTTTAAAATAAAAGAAGTTTTACATGAGAAAATTATAATTTTATTATCATTTTTGTTTGTCTGCTACTGTATTTATATTTTTCATAATCAAACGAAAGTCAACACGCCATTCTAATGCATAATATCTCTTATTTTGAGTACCAATGGATCAATAAATCCAAAACCATCTTGAAATTCATCTCACAAATAACATCTCGTTGACCTATATCTCAAGTCAAGAGATATCCTCTCCAAATAACAAACAATTCCCTTTAAAAAATACTATTATTCTCAATCATTCTCAAACACCACTTTTACCAACTCTCATTCCAATCTCTAATAACACAAGCAAAACCAACACTATCACTTGAATCAGAATAACTAGCATCACAATTAATCTTAAAAGTACCAATGGATGGAGGATTTTAAAAACCATTTAAAATAGAGGGAAGGGACATACGTTGTAATTCAAAAATATTCCTAAACTCATTTTCTGAAGTTAATGCCAGACAAATCACTTTTTTCGGAGGCTTAGTTTCATAAAGATTAAAAATGTCATTATTCCTTACTCGCCATATCCACCAAAGTCCCGAAAAGAACTTGAACGGATGCTCTCTGCTATGATACAAGAACCAGTTCTTCAAATCCAAAGGATGACAAGAAATATCCAACTTATACCATACAAGCTGAGCTTTTGGATAATCCTGAACACAATGTAAAATCGATTCCTGGTTAGAAAGACATTTTGGACACCTATCCGATGACGACATCCCTCTTCTGAAAAGAAAACTTGTACTAGTAAGAGCCTTCTTAAGACACAGTCACGCCAAAAACTTGTGCTTTTTCGGAACAAGTTGGCGCCAAAATCAAAGCTAATTCTCCCACTCCTTCCAACCAAACAGCTGCTTACACAATCACAAGTAACCATTGCGTGAGTCATAGACTTTGGTAGCAGACCCAAACCAATATCAACCCACTTCCGGACCTGCTTGCACATCTGGATTGTAAGAAAGAATTATTACCTTTCAAATTTTGAGATAAAATAGAATAAAGAGTATCTAAATGCCACCTACCAACTGACCAAATATCTTGTATCCGGAGATTCGAATCAGAAATGTGAACGTAATCTATCTCATTAGATAACCGTCCTTCCTCCTCCAATTAGAAAATAAAAAAATTTGGTTCAAATCCTCAATATACCAAACAAACACATCCTTCAACACTTTCCAAGTCTTGCAAAGACTCCTCCAAATGGGAGAGTTCTTGTTCTTAGGACAACTTAAACATTCATATAGAGATGATCTGTATTTGGCATCCAACAATTGGATACATAACTTGTTTGGCTGCTGGAAAAAATCCAAACTAGCTTCTCAAGAAAAGCAATTTTCACACAATAAGGATCTCTAATCCCAAGCCTCCATATTTTTTTGGAGTAACGAGTATCTTCCAACTAATAAGATTCAATCCTCTTCCATCAACTTGTCATTTTCAAAGAAAATTTCTCATTATAAACTCCAATTTACTAATTATTCATTTGAGAAAAATAGAAACTCACAAAAGGGTCAATTTGAGTCATACCTCAAAATTTTCGGATATAAATCAAATCAATTAGAATTTTGAGGGCTAAATTAATTTAAAAATCAAATTTTAGGATTTATTTTAAATATTAACTCTCATTAAATTGATAATAAAAAACTAATTGATAGTTATCATTTTAAAACTTTAATTGGTAATTTAAAAATAGTTATTGCCATAAAACTATACACTATATTTTCTCTATATTACACTAAATTTTCTTTATTGTAAAAAAAAATCCAATGAAAAAAAAATCTTACCAAGAAAAAAGTGTATAATCTCCCCCTCTTGTTAATATTATTTAATATCTCGAAATTGACGCATCTCAATTTGATGTACTAATCTTTCAAAAAAAGGATTTTAAAAGCGACTTTGTAAATAAATCTACCAGATTATCGCTTGAGCAGATCTGTTAGATATCAATTGTTATTTGATTTTGAAGGCCATGAGTGAAGAAAAATTTGGGAGAAATATACTTTGTTCTATCACCTTTGATGTATCCACCCTTAAGTTAAAAAATGCATGCTGTATTATCTTCATACAAAATAGTTGGAGCTATCTTCTAATCAATCAGTCCACATAATGACAGAATATATTGGATTAGACTCCTAAACCAAAAACACTTGCAACTTGCTTCATGTATCACTAGTATTTCAGCATGATTAGAGGAGGTTGTTGATATCGTCAGTTTCATGGACCTCCATGATATAGCTATATCACCATACGTGAATAAGTATCCTGTTTGAGATTTCACTTTGTGTGGATCAGACAAGTATCCAGAATTTGCATAGTCAACTAATTGTGACTTGGATCCATATGGGTAAAACAATCTTATATCAACCGTTCTATAAAGATATCGAAAGATTTATTTGATTCCATTCCAATATCTTCTGGTTGGAGAAAAAATATACCTTGCTACTAAATTTACAGCAAATGATATGTTAGATCGCGTATTATTAGCAAGGTATATTAGCGCTCCAATGGCACTAAAATATGGTATTTCATGACCAAGAATAATATCTTCATTTTCTTCTTTAGGACGGAATTGATCCTTTACCCGAACCCGCCCCTGGGGTACCTGCCCCTACCCTACCCGCCGCTATAAAAATTAAATATTTTAATTTTTACATATTCATATCTAAATTAAGACAAAAACTTAAAATTCATAGATAAATTAAAATACAAACATAAAAATTCATACAATGTTATTAGCTCAATTAACTTGAAAAAAAAAAGTGTTAGATCACTACCAATTTAACACCATAATAAAAGAAATTACAATATTATATATAAAGAAATCTTCAACCCTTATTCTTAATCACTTTCAACATCTTCATCATCATTAAAAGTTTGCAAATCAAGATTTAAACTTGAAAATCAAAAGATATAACAATTAACAAATTAATTGGTACTATGTAAAATTAACAAAATAATAAATTTATCTACTGATTTATTAATATTCTTTTGTTCCTAATATAATAAGCTGACGCACATTACTAATTCTAATAGTTAACATTACACTATAAAATAGAAAAAATATCGAAAGATTTATTTGATTCCATTCCAATGTCTTCTGGTTGGAGAAAAAATATACCTTGCTACTAAATTTACAGCAAATGATATGTTAAATCGCGTATTATTAGCAAGGTACATTAGCGCTCCAACGGTACTAAGATATGGTATTTCATGACCAAGAATAATATCTTCATTTTCTTCTTTAGGACGGAATTGATCATTTCAGAGAAAAGTGATAAGCTTCGGGCGGCATTGGACCAGGTTAAGGCCTTGCAAGAAAAAGTGAGGTTGGCGAATGATTCAGAAAAGAAACTGAAAAAGGAGAGAGCCAGCTTGGAGGCTAGGGTAGTGGTGTTTAGGGGTGGCAGTAGGGCGGGTAGGGGCGGGTTTTTACCCTACCCGACCTCGCCCCGCCGTTCCGTTACTCAAGTACTACCCGCCACTGTGGGTACCCACCCCTATAAAAATTAAATATTTTAATTTTTACATATTCATATCTAAATTAAGACAAAAACTTAAAATTCATAGATAAATTAAAATATAAACATAAAAATTCATACAATGTCATTAGCTCAATTAACTTGAAATAAAAAAAAAAGTGTTAGATCACTACAAATTTAACACCATAATAAAGAAATTACAATATTAGATATAAAGAAATCTTCAACCCTTATTCTTAATCACTTTTAACATCTTCATCATCATTAAAAGTTTGTAAATCAAGATTTAAACTTAAAAATTAAAAGATATAACAATTAATAAATTAATTGGTACTATGTAAAATTAACAAAATAATAAATTTATCTACTGATTTATTAATATTCTTTTGTTCCTAATATAATAAGCTGACGCACATTACTAATTCTAATAGTTAACATTACACTATAAAATAGAAAAAAATAGCAGAATTTATGGTTTATGCAAAACAATGAAGATTTGATAGGCACAGTTATTAGGTGATGACCAATTTATTATTTTCCATCTCCTTCATATCTCATGTAAAACTGCCAGAGCTCTTCGGGCTTAAAGTATGAGCTAACATACATATACTATATCTTGTAAAAAAGTTTAATTTAAATTATCAGCAATAATTGCATTGGCGCATAGTTAGAATTTATGATACCTTATAAAGAACCACATCAAAGTGTCTCAAAGAAAAACCTTTTGAGAAAGAGGCATAAGAATTCTTCTATCTATCTAGCAGTTTATAAATTTGCCATGAACAACTACATGCCTTATCTTATTGCATGAAATTTTGAGTGTGGTTTTAGATAATACATGTTATGATCTAATAACGGCAGAAGATGTATAGAGTAATATGCCATCTTATAGGATATAGAAAATGTTCAAGTTCAGTCAGATTAGATTTGAGACTTAGTTCTCTAATGGCTTTCTTCCTTTTTAGCATATAACTGTTAGCACCATTACTGCTAGCAAGTTTCATCTCTCTAGACCATTTATTGCAAGTAATGAGTTAACAATGTGAAAATCGATTTTGGCCCATATTTCTGTAATAGAATTTTTTATTCAAATAATCATTATCTGTAGCTCAGTAATCTTGAATATTGTTCAATTCTGTTTAAAGAATTTATCATGTGGGTGACTTTATATTTATTCTCCAGGAGAAATTTCAAATGCCTAATTCTCTCCATAATTAGATTGTTATCAAAACTAAATATGCACTACTTATCAATCAAAACAACTTTAATTTTTCAAATCTAGTAGAGCATGCTTGTGGGATGGCAAATCTGCAAAGACAGAGGGGTTCAAAGACTTACCGGCGGTCAGAGACAGAGAAAAAAGGCTCCGATGAGTCGGTGACAGACTCACATGCAACAACGACGGCGACCAAGTGATGATTCTGTAGAAGAACAAGAGAAGAACTTAGATCCACAATGATGGAGAGACAGAGAGCACGAGAGAGCAAGAGAGAGAGAGAGAGAGAGGAACTTATAGAGCTGTGTGAGCTGAGTAGCGAGGGCGAGGAGTTGCGCGACTGAGCAGCGAGGGCGAGGAGTTGTGCGGCTGAGCAGTAACGGGCCGATGGCAAGCGGGAGGTGAGCAGCGACAGCAAGGAGCAGTGGGACTAAGTGGTGACGCCCCGAAATTGCGACGACGGCAATGAGCTGCGGAGCGACGGCACAATGGCTGGGAGGGGATGAGAGGCTGAGCTGAGGAGCAAGGAGCTTTGGTTCTATGCCTATGAGGAAGAAGACGACCAACTAGGGATTTGGGGACTTGGGATCTGATGGTTGGTGAACTGGAGGCAAACCCTAATCTCACTCTCATAAAAACATATATATATTAAGTACTCCGGGGTGGGTTTACCCTGACCCGACCCCGCCCCGCCCCGCTAAACTACCCGCCCCGCCCTCGGGTCGGGTTTAAACCTGCCCCGCGTGGGTAGAGGCCGGTCGGATACCCGCGGATTCGGGTACTCCTGCCACCCCTAAATGGATGTGACTTACCCATATAAAATCTCTTCAAGATCTTTTCTGTGTATGTTGTTTGATGAATAAAGATCCCTTTTTTGTATGCTCAATTTGCAGGTCGAGACAAAATTTAGTCTTTCCGAAATCTTTCATCTTAAACTCTTCTTTTAGAGCTTTTATAGTTGTTGGAATCTCTTCAGGAGTTCCAATGATATTTAAATCATCAAGGTACACAACAATTATAATGAATCCAGGTGCATATTTTTTTTTTATGAAAACACATGGACAGATATCATCATTCTTGAATTCGTTTTTTGGCCAGATACTCAGTAAGACGATTATACCACATTCATCTAGATTGCTTCAAATTATATAAAGATATTTACAATTTGACTAAGTATAACCCTTGTGAATATTCATTGGATGGTTTAGATATCTTTAGTCTTTAAGGGACTTTCATATAGATATCACGATCTAATGATCCATATAAATAAGCTGTTACCACATCCATTAAATGCATTTGTAGTTTATGATATGCGAATAAACTGACCAAATAATGCAATGTTATTGTATCCACTATAGGAGAATATGTTTTTTCATAATCTATACCAGGCTTTTGTGAAAAATCTTGTGCCACAAGTCGAGCCTTGTAGCATACAACTTCATTTTTCTCATTTCGTTTTCTCACAAATACCCACCTGTATCCAACAGGTTTTACATCTTCTGATGTACGGACTACAGGTCCAAAGACTTCACGTTTTGCAAGTGAGTCTAACTTAGCCTTCATAGCTTCTTCCCATTTTGGCCAATCATTCATTTGTCGACATTCTTCAATTATTCTTGGCTCAAGATCCTTACTTTGATGCATGATATTTAATGCCATATTATATGCAAATATTCATTGACAATTGTCTTATTTCGCTCCCATTTTTCTCCTATAAAGACGTAATTTATCGAGATTTCATCATTTTCACAATTTTCAGGTACCTGAACGTCTTCTAGCGTTAAAATTATATCAGAATTTTGGACAACTGCATGTGTCTTTATTATGTCTTTATCTTTTTCAACAGAAGTAGTATTTACCTCTTTTCTTTTTCGAGGATTTTTGCTTTTGGAACCGACATGCTTGCCACGCTTCTGACGTGAATTTGCTTCGGTGGCAATTTGTCTGACTGGGTCATCAATTCGAATTGGAGCATTTTCAGTCAGTATATAGGATTTAGTTATCCTTTTCGTATCAGAAAATGCATCGGGCAATTTATTTGCTATTCTTCGCAAATGTATAATCTTTTGAACTTCTAGTTCTCATTTCCCTGATCAAGGATCTAAATGCATTAAGGATGATATATTCCAATTAAGTTCCTTTTCATGAAACTTTTTCTCTCCCCCTAATATTGGAAATTTTGATTCATTAAAATGACAATCCGCAAATCGGGCTTTAAATGCATCTCTAGTTTGTATCTCAAGATACCTTACTATAGAGGGAGAATCATATCCAACCTATATCCCCAATTTTTTTGGGGTCCCATTTTGGTGCAAAAAAGTGGTGCAATGGGAACATATATCACACACTCGAATATTCTTAAATGAGAAGCATTTGGCTGCTGACCAAAAGCTAATTGCATAGGAGAAAACTGATGATAACTTATTGGCCTCAAACAAATAAGTGTTGCGGTATGTAAAATAGCATGCCCCCAAATCGAGGTTGGGAGATTTGTTCTAATAAGTAAGGGTCTAGCAATTAATTGGAGGCGTTTAATAAGTGATTCTGCTAATTCATTTTGTGTGTGAACATGAACTACTAGATGTTCAACGCTTATTCCATTAGCCATACAATAAGTATCAAAGGCTTGGGAGGTAAATTCACCAGCATTATCAAGACGAACTGCTTTGATTGGATTTTCTGGAAACTGTGCTTTTAATCAAATAATTTGAGCAAGTAATCTCGCAGACGCTAGGTTGCGAGATAATAAGCACACATGTGACCATTTTGAAGATGCGTCTATTAGAATCATAAAATATCTAAAAGATCCACATGGTGGATGAATATGTTCACATATATCGCCTTGAATCATTTCTAGGAATTCAGATGACTCAAATCCAATCTTTATTTGTGATAGCCTTAAAATTAGTTTTCCTTGAGAACATGCACCACAACAAAATTCACTAGATTTAAGAATCTTATGGCTCTTTAGTGAATGTCCATGGGAGTTTTCAATAATTCTCCGCATCATGGTTATTCCCGGATGACCCAATCGATCATGCCAAGTTATGAATTCATTTGGGTTAGTAAACTTCTGGTTTACAATGGCATGTGATTCAATTGCACTAATTTTGGTATAATATAACCTAGATGAAAGTGATGGTAACTTTTCTAATATAACCTTTTTATTTGAATCATGAGTTGTTATACAAAAGTACTCATAATTTTTCTTACTCATAGTTTCAATATGATATCCATTTCGGCGAATATCTTTGAAGCTTAATAAGTTTCTCAAAGACTAGTAGACAATAGTTCATTATTTTTTATGAATTTTGTTCCCCTAGAAAATAAAATTATATCTCTTTCGGAGCCTTCTATCACATTGCCTCAGTCGATAATAGTATTACCATATTCTTCTTTTGGCACAAGATGAGCAAAGAATATATTACTTTTGAGAATGGTGTGCGAACTTGCACTATTCGTAACGTATACATCTTCACTATATATCCTTACCATTTTTTTCAAAGACAAATAATAATAAAATGAGTAGAAAAATTTATGCAGTAAAATTATTTTTTTGATTGAAAATATTTTTCTAAGAATTATAGTATATACTAAAAATTTTATTATTATTATTATCTTGGCACATTTAGTAATCTTGAAATTCATAAATATAAATATTTTATCAAACGTTATTTATATACATCACACTTGAAATTCAAATGCATAGAAAATAAAATTTAACAAGAAGCTTCTTACATTATTTATTTACATGAATACTTAACAAACTCACATATTAAACTTTTTCATCGTTGATCAAATGGTCAATATTTTTTTCAGGATCCTCAAAGAAATTAGATACATCATAATGAGTGGTGTAATTTTCAGCATCATCTGAAACAAAATTCGACTCCTTTCTTTTGTCGTCTCTCTTCAAAGATACTTGATAAAAATCAACTAGGTGTCTTGGAGTATGACAGGTACGTGACCAATGGCCTTTTCCACCATAACAAAAATATTTATCATCTGTTGATTTATTTTACCCATTGTTTCTTTCTTTATCCTACTTCTGGTAAGATCCTTTCTTGTGAACATAATTTTTTTCCTTCTATAATTTTTCTTGTTACCAAAATCTTGTCATTTACCTCTTCTGTGATAATAATTTGTCGCATTTACGGGCTCTTAATAATTTTTATTACTCCTTTTGTATTGTAGTAAATAATATCTTTGAATAATTGAGCCCTTAGGAGCCATGAAATTTTAATGTTCGTTTTAGCAAATAGGCCATTAAAACAAAAATGGTGGAGAGAAATGAAATGGTTGGTAGTTGGTATTGCATTATGACTTGGTAAGAGTTTGTCCATAATTTAAATTAATTCCAATTAAGAAAGCTAGTTCTGATTCTGAAAGTACTACAGAAAAAATGTTCTCTTGTCCAACCTACTTCAATTTGTATTAACATCAAAGTCTGAGAAACATCATCTTATTATGTATAACTTAAATTAGTTGTGACTTGTACTAAGAACAACATTAACATTAACATATTAAAAATATAACTATTCATATAACATCTTTTCTTAGCATAAATAATTCCACTCCATTACATTGTACAGCGATTTCAAACTTCAAAGTTTTGAAGAAAGGGAAAAGCAGTTGAAAGAAAGAAACAGCTGTTTATCAAGATAACAAGATGACGATGACGACGATGATATAAGATAGTGAAAAAATAGTTAGTCCGATGCATATTAGAAGATATTCAATGTGCAGCATCTTCTTCCTGGCAGAATTTAGTGTACTCCTTTGGTCCCAGCAAGGAATCCAATTCAGCTGGACTATTTGGCTTTACTTTTATCATCCATCCACCTTCGTACGGGCTCGAGTTTATCTTCATTAATGTCACAATAAGCATCATTGTTAGTCTGCTAATTAATATATATTGACTGAGTAAGTAACTAACATATACATACCAGGCCAGGGGTTTCCTTGAGAGAAGCGTTAACCTCAATGATTTCACCAGAGATTGGAGAGTTGACATCACTGGTTGCCTTTACACTCTCAACGGCTCCAAAGCTGCCTCCTTGTTTCACTGAACCACCTGGTTCAGGCAGATCTACAAACACAACCTCTCCAAGATGGTCCTGATTATGCAAATTCAATTTGTTGAATTCATTACTTCAATTTCATTGGAAATAACTCTATGTGTAGTAATAACAAACCTGAGCATGGTCAGTGATTCCAATGGTGGCCACTGAGCCTTCATGTTTGACCCATTCATGTGAGTTTGCGTACTTGAGTCCATCCAACACTGCAAACATGATAATTAATTAAGCAAAACAAACATGAACGAACAGAATAGAGTGTATGGTAGAATGTTATATATACCGGTAGAGAAGCATCTGGAGAGAGAGAAGGGAGATGGGAGGTGATGAGTTCTACAAGCTGCTGAAGATAGTTTGAGTACATTTGCAGTTGAAGAAGCCCACAGCCTGAGTGCCATGGTTCTAAGAAGAATATGATAGAGAGATACGTGTGTCTGTTTTATCTCTGGCAAATTTTTCTCTTTATCTTGGATGTATGGTAGCCAGCCAATACCTCATCCTTATACTTTTTGTTTCCACCGTCTCCTTTATCTTATGTTTCTTTAATGTTATCCATAAAACATATGTTACTATTACTCTCTTTAAATACACTTTAGACGAATTTAATTCTTATCAACCAATTGCTTCCTTCACAGGACAGAACCACAGTCAAGACTAACGCCTTCTTTCATTGTTGGGCTCTCAAAGCCCACTATACACTTTAGACAAGAAAAAAATAGGTCTTAGACAGTTTCATCTTTCTATGACATATAAATTGAAAGAAAAAAAAATTAAGAATCTGTAGAGAGTTCGAATGTGCATTCAGCAACTCATTGGTCAGCGATAAATTGTTAAATGGAGCTTAAATTCGCAGCAGATTAAACTTTAACCTGTTAAAGAATACCGTGGACAATCAAATAAAATTTTGATAATAACAAAAAAACGAATTCATAGTTATTATTTTAAAATTTTAATTAACAATCTAAAAAGAGTTATGGCCATAATCTTGAACAAGACATAACTATACATTATATTTTCTCTTTTATTACTCTAAATTTTCTCTATATTTATTTCCCTGTTCATATAAAAATTTAGTTATCTCAAATCATATATTTGTCCATTAATATATCAAATTTTTACAGCAAAAAAAATAGGCTTTATGGATTCAGAAGATTGCAATCATTTGAGCCAAAGCAAATATCATGCAACGTTGGCCTATACTCAATTCCCAAAGTATAAATGTACAGCTTTTTTATTGTTTGAAATACCTTTGCTTCAAGTTCCAACAGCACCCACTATCTTCAAATTTTAAATGGTTTTGGCTCTCACTCACTTTTCTCTCCTGAGTTATTAATTAAGTTGAAAATATTTAAATTTGTTTTTAGATTAGTAAAGTAAAGTTTAACTTTTGATAGTGAAAATGTAAAGCACGTCCATATGCATTTGTGCATGTTTGAATTAAAGTTTGTAAATAACAGTTTGTATAAAATTATTTTTATAAAATTAATTTTAAATAAAAGTATCATTTTTAAGTAAAAATTTACTAAAGAACGTGAATTTAAATTATTATTTTATTATTTTATTTTAAATATTTAAATAAATTTTATGAACCAATTTTATAATAAAAATTAATATTTAATTATTAAATTAAAAATAATATATTAAAATTTACAAAATATATTTTATATCAAAAACAAAAATAATATATGAATAATATATCAAAATATACTTTATTAAATTATATTATTCATAATTTTGTTTAATACTCTAAGTACTCTTTTATTTAATACTATTTTAAATTATAAATTTTAATTATTTATCATTTTATTATTAGTTATAATTAATTTTTTATTTATTTTATTCTTTTTAATAGGATCAATAATTTATATTATAACAAAATTATAATAATAAACTAATATACAAGTATTACACTCACAAATTTTAACAGAGGCAAACCAAAAATAAAAAAAAATTTATTCATAACAAAAAATACAAATTTTATAAAAAAATATAATTATATATTTAAAAGATTTGAGTACTAAAGAAATTACAAAAAGAGAAATAAAGAGTAGAATTGATATATAAGAAAAAATAAATATTCCAATATGATTTTTTAAACGTAGAAGTTATAACTTCTGACTTTTTATAAACGCGTTGAGAACATAAAATTACTTTTACAGTTTAGAATAAAAAACATTCAAACATAAAAAGAAGACGTTCAATACACTCAAACCTATTTTTTTTAGGTTTAATTACTCTGTTAGTCTCTATAGTTTCGTAAAATTTTTAATTAGGTTCCTATCTTTTTTTTTAAATTGGGTCACTGCACTAATTTTTTTTTTAATTAAGTCCCTCTTAATAGTAATTAACTTAATTTTATAGGGATCAAACTAAAAAAAAGAATTAGTATAAGGACCTAAATAAAAGAAAAAAAGTATAGGGAACCAATTAAAAAAAATTTTAGTGCAAAGACTCAATTGAAAAAAAAAAGTATAAAAACATAATTAAAAATTTCGAAAAATTATAAAAACCAAACAGAATAATTAATTTTTTTTAATGCTAAAATTAAACACAGCTTTAGAAATTAAAACACCGACTCACTCTTACGTCAGTTATGTCGATGAGGGATCACCAAACAATGACGTAATAATAAAAATTTAATTTTAATATATTATTAATATAAAATAATTTTTTATGTATATCTAATTATATAATATTACATGTGTATTTGCTTGCTTTACTAAGGACTCCAATAAGAATTGTATGTCTTATTCTTTACTAGTAATGACAGTAGTAGCAATCATCATTATTATCCATATATAGTGAGGTTCCAATTAATTGATTTGACTCATATTGTTGTTAATAACTGTTTAACATGGCATGAAAAAGTTTAAAATACTTTTCAATTTTTTGTTTGTAAAATAGATTAATTTATCTTAAAATTCATTTATATATTAGAACATAGGCAATGAAGTTGTTAATTAGGATTTAAAGTTAAGTCACTAGAATTTGACTTACTTTGATTTTAAAACTAACTTTATTATGAAATATAGTGTCTATTTTATCTATATAATAATAAACAATATAATGTACCCCATACCTGAATTTAATTTACTTTTCTTTCAAAACATCTCTGATCAACAATTCAACACAAACATGCTCATGCAATGAAAATGCTCATATCATTGAAGACTGCAGGAGCAAAATCTCATTGAGTGAGATTTGGTATCTCGTCAACCACCAATCAAATAAAATTATGTCACATATTATTTGTTTTTACCCTGATTTATTATTACACGTGATCTGATAAACTACGATTATGTGAATTTTTATAAGATTAGTAATTTTGTTTTAGAATTATTTATTTAATATTATAAGAACAACAAATTTTTGTCTTATTAAATGGAATCGACTACATTATTGTTTAATATTAATTGAATAAAAAATATATAGTTTCGCTAAATTAACATGTAGAAGTGAAAGAAAAAAAATAGAAAAATAAATTTAAATTGGCCTCTCAATTTTTAAATTGATAAGGTTAGCCATTTCGATTTTAAATCATTATAAAATAAGCCTCTGATTCCGAGAAGAGCACTTGTTACAACGCATGTGTAACTTGTGGGGTTGTAAGGAAGGTACCTTCACAGTTAAATACCTTGGAATTCCCTTGGGTGCTAACTCAAAGTTGGTCAATACCTGAAAGCCTATAATTGACAAGATAGAAGAGAAACTAAGCCTATCGAAAGCTAAGGTACTAAACAAAACCGGGAAGCTAGTGCTTATCAAGTTAGTGTTAAATAGTTTGCCGGTGTATTACTTAAGCTTGTATAAGATGGCGAAGGCGGTTGCGGAGAAATTAATTTTCTTGCAGAGAAGGTTTCTTTGGAGCAAGGAGGATGGCAGGAATGGTATGGCATTGGTTCGATGGGAGTTGGTGCAGGCCCCAAAGAGGTTAGGTGGTTTGGGAGTGGGAGACGCTATGATTCAAAACACTGCACTCTTGTTTAAGTGGTGGTGGCAATTTGCGAAGGAAGAGTGTCCTTTGTGAAAAAAGGTGGTATGCTCCTGTAATAATCTGAAGCAGGATGAGTTACTGGCCACTCAGATGTTACCTACTAGAGGAGACTATTGGAAGGATATATGCCAGATACAGATAACAGATCAATTATTAAGGGATAAGATGATTACAAGTTTGTCCATGGAGGTTGGTGATGGTCGCCGGACTCGATTCTGGGAGGATGTTTGTCTACATTGTGGTGCCTTGAAAGATCGGTTCCCCCGCTTATTCTCTGTTTCAAACCAGTGTGGTTCTTTTATTGGGGATTGTGGATTTTGGGATGTTCTAGAGTGGGTGTGGAACTTCCTACGGAGGAGAGAGCTCTTCGAGTGGGAATTGGGACTTGTGGATCAGTTGCATGAGACTTTGCGACCTGTGAAGCTAGTAAACACTGAGGAGGATAGAGTGGTGTGGAAATATGATAGATTTTGTATTTATTCGACTAACTCTTTTGTGCAGGTGCTACAAGAAGGAATGCTTGGAGAGGATATTACCAGCTACAGCTTCACTAGCTCCATTTAAAAAAGTTTAGTTCCACCAAAAGTAGAGCTGTTTACCTGGTTTGTACTGATAGGCGGGGTGAACACGAAGGAAATGCTGAGTCGATTTGGGATCCTCAATCAGGAGGATACGAGGTGCGTCTTATGCAACAGGAATGTTGAGCAGGTCCATCACTTGTTTTTTGGATGCGATTTTGCCTGATAGGTGTGGAATGCTTGAATATTTGTGTTTGGCCGACTATGGTCTCTTCCGGAATTGATGAAGGACCACTTTCTAAGCTGGACAGAAGAACCGCGTAGGAAGGGGGATCATAAGCAGCGGTTGAGGTGTTTCTGTGCCGTCATCTAGAACATTTGGATGGAAAGAAATATGAGGATATTTCAGAATGAAAGTAGAGGTGTCAAAGAAATCATCAATATGTCCTTGCTTAGCGTTAAAGAGTGGGAAGATGTGTGTTCTTCATGTTGTTGATGGCTATACTGGAGATGACATGAAAAGCTTCTTTATGTTGTGTTTGCTTTAGATGTTGTTCATTTGCTTGTTTTTATGTTTGCTCCACTTTATTGTCTTGAACTCCTTTATTTCAAAAAAAAAAAATGAAATAAGCCATCTCCTTCAACTAATCAGTCAATGAGATTAACAATTTTTTTTCCAGAATCTTAACTATCATGTGACATATTATTAGGTAAGTTGATATGATACCTAAAAAAATGTTTCATGCAATTCCTAACTACTAAAATAAAAATACAAAAATACGAGTTTTTGTAACTTTATAATGAATAAAATAGTTAACTAAAATTGTGAATTAACATGAAATAATCATATAACTAAATTATATTCTTATAAAAAAGACTAAGATTTAGTTTTTCTAATCATTAAAAGTTATCACGATATAACATTAAAATTTAATAGCACAAAATAATTTTTAAATTAGTCTACCAAATTGATTGAAACATTTTTTTGTGATATGCAATGCCAGCTTATCTAATAATATGTCTCGCAATAGTTAAGGTTCTAATGAGATTTTCGTTAATGTCATTGAAGTATCAATTGATGAAGAAATTAATTTGGTTGATAATTTAAAATAAAAAAAATTAATTTGATTATTTAAAAATTGAAAAATTATATTTTTATATTGATGTTACACATCTTAAGTACAAAAGATGGATAAAAAATAATCACAAAGATTAGATATTGTACACCGAAATGTGTAATACTTTAAAAAAAAAAAACTCGAATGTATCCAAAATAAATTATATCTACATGAGTTGTATAGATTTAAAATGTTGTACACCTGAAATCAGGAAAAAACAATTTTAAATTTAATTGGTTGATATCTCTGAGCATACATATATGGTCAACTTGCCATATGTTTTTAAAAATATGCAAACAAACTCTCCAAACTACCAAATTCTTTCCAAATGAAAAACACATCTCAGCTGCACTAAAATATAAGTGCGAATGTGTTGATCTCGGGTGTTGAGACTTGATAATAAGGTAAAATTTAAGTGTAGTCGATTTCACATAAAGTTGATAGTTGAGAGTCATTAGATAAAAATTTAGTTAAGTTATCTAACGACTCTCAGTTATTAACTTTAGGTGAAATCGACTACATCTGAATTTCCGTTCGATAATAAAGGAATTTTTCTATCACATCCTAATTGCACGTCACGCAAATAGAGATTTATTATATATTTCGAGTATACTTAAGATTGGTTTAAAATTTCATATTTTTTGTTTCAAGTGTATACCACTTGAGATCTAATTTGATTAAGACCGCAATCTCAATATATGATATGTGACACATATAATAATAAATATTTTATGGATTATATATTTTGATAAATAAAATATTTAATTAATTTAAATAAAAAAAATTATGTTAGCAAAATATGTACTGCCTAATTTGATTGTTATATCTCTATTTATTATTATTTGATAAGAAATAAAAAGATGAGTAAGACAATTACGGTGCGTAGGCCAATAACGAAAGAAACCAACATGAGCAAGCTAAGAGCCTAAGACCCTTAAGAAAAAAGTCCAAATTTCAGATCACTTGTCCTTATGCTGTCATGTGAGACTCTGAGATGGAGAATGAATTATATTTTACATGACAAATTAGGAGTGTCTTTAACCATAGGGTATCAAACTGATAATTACTATGGCCATGTGGATATGTAAAGATCTATTAGGCTGCTATTGTTTTTTAGACAGGACAAAGACATATAAACAGTAAGTATTTAAATTAAAAAGTGTTTGAATAGAAAAATATGAATATTAGATACTGAACTTTTAGAATAATTTTTTTCCTGTTTATTTTTAAATAAAAGACAATGATAGACATATAATTTAAAAAAGTGGATATAAATTTTTAATTTTTTTTAGATAATTTTTGTTATTTTATTATTATCCTTTTTATCATATCATTTAAGAAAGTAGATATGAATTTTTAATTATTTTTTATAGATAATTTTTATTATTTTATTATTATCCTTTTTATTCTCTTACGAGAAAACTCTAATTTAAACTTTTTATCTGTATCGTTGTTTTTAGAGAGATATTTTCTTTTTTTTGCTCTTTCTTTATCTCTGTGTTTTTTTTTTCTCTATGTTTTTCTTCTTCTTTCAATTAGAGTAAAAAAATTAAATTTAAAACGTATTGAATCTTTCAATTTACATAATTAAAAATTTAGAAGCAAAAAAATAAATAAATAAATAAATACAAAATAATTATATCCACACAGTTTTAAATGTTGGTTGGTTTCGGTAGACTTGATGAGCGAAAAAGAAGACATCTACAACAACGTATTCCTCTAATCCCTTCTTCGCGAGTAGTGGTTGGCGGAGAAGAGAGTGTACTTGTGCTGGTGGTGGGTTGCACTCATTTCAAAAGTTTTAACTGATGAGAAAAGATAACACTAATGGTTATATTTGTAATATTTTCTAAACCTCCATTGTACACATTGTACAAATATTTCATTGACTTTCTATACCTTTTCTTTTGTATAATATTTTAGTCTTATTTATGTGTATGAAAATATAATACTAAATATTATATTAGTATCTTATACATTATATTTAAACATAATATATAAAAAATAAATTTTAATGTCTTTATTCTATTGTTTTGAATATACTACTCTATCGTGTCTAATAAACACAGTTTTAGACTTACCTAGATGCATGAGTTATTAATTTTTTTTCTTTTTGAAAGCTTTCTAAAAAGGTCAATGACATATAGGTCTTTTTTTTTTAATACACTTAGTTCTTTGACTTCTTTCAATTAAATATTTTTTAAAATCTAATTAGAATTTTTGTACTACAAGTCTACAATATCGATATAGATCTTTTTTATATTGAATATTCATTCACATAGTTGTATAACATTGTTTTGAAGTATAAAAGGAGTGGGCAACGGCGCATCAAGGAGGTTGAAACGGGTTGAAGTGTATTCGGACAGACCTATCTTAATTTCTAGAAACAAATACTTTAGTTCGGAATTTAATCTGATTTTAGATGATTACAATTCGAAAATTTTGAGTCAATTAAATTTAGATTAGATAATATATATGTTTAAGAAGGTATAGTGTGATGTAGAGCTTAAAGCCATAATTTATTAAACATTTCCCTTACACGTATGTTATATTAAATTATTTTAATTTAATACAAAAGTAATATTTTATAATATGTAAAAGTATTGCTTAAAACATAAAAGTCTAACCATTCAACTAAAATTGAACTTCTAGTACTTGGGAGAAATTTTTATTTTGAAAATATACTATTTTTACTCATAAATATTCATAAGTCAAAATATTAGCATAATTATTCACACACAAAATTGAAACTAATATTCTATTCTAAAAAATAAACTCTATATAATAAAAATATCTAAATCCTAAAAAATTATTTTAATTCTAAATTATCCTTGTTAATATTATCACCGCCACTATTATTATCGTCCAAAAATCTCTTCTTTTTTTTCATTTTCTTTTTTTCTTTTTTACCGTTTTCCATCAAAATTAGGATATTTAATAAAATGCTTTTCTTTCATCTTCACTCACTTAAAAGAGAATAAAAAAATTTTTGGTTTCAGTATTTTAAAGTTTAATTTTGAATCTTCTTTTTTTCATTCTACCGTTTATATTCGAAGATATGAAGATTGAGAATTTTAAATTTAAAAATGATTGAGGATCGGAGAGCACACTAATAATTTAAAGTGTTATTACATAGTAGAGAGTCTAAAGCCATGAAATTTTAACATAGAGAGAAGAAGAGTTGATTAAATTAAGAGTGGTTTTCAAAATGGTCAGAGGCCACACTTGAGATGGTATAGTTATATCCAACTACTTGTTCTATTAATGAGAAAACTCCAATGCCATGCTTAAATATGATGCACAAGAACAAGAGAAGCAAGGTAGCTCTTCTTTTATTCCTACTTCTTATTCTATTATTTAGTGCGTGTTGATTGGTATTTTGAAGGTTGTTTAAAATGTTGTTTTGGGTCTGGACGTGATGCCTAAATCTTATTTGGTGTCGGTATATTTGTGCAATACCGAAATGTCGTCTGTTCGAATTTCTCGTGAGGAGGTGGGGTGATACCTGTAAGAGATTTCGATACTTAAGTCAGCAATAGTACAAGTAGATTTATAATATATTAGATTTTAAGTATACTTGAAGTGTCAGTATATTTATAAGTGATAAGCTAATAACCACCGTTGAAATAACTCTACTATTGATGGTGAATAATCGTCCGTTTTAAGTAGGAAATTGTTAGGATATTCTTCTAGAAATGGATGAGAGATAGTAGAAATTAATTATAACTCCTTCAAAAAAAAGTTACTTCTTTGTGGTGTCTTGTTTGACCTTATTTGGCGACGATTTTTTTGGACTTTCTCTACTTTGGGTCTAGATTATGTTTTGTATTGGGCATGAACAATTAGCTTCTTAAAAGAGATAGAGAAAGCTAAAGTGATGAAATGAGGGTATAAATGGTGACTATGATAATAATAATAATAAAGAGAATTTTAAAATAGTCATTTGTTAGGATTTGAATATTTTTATATTTTTGTTATACAAAATTTGTTTTTATGTGTAAAATATTATTTTTTATATTTTGAATAATTTTATCGACATTTTAAATATTCATCCACAGAAATGATAATTTTTTTCTTTGTAATTTGCGCTTTTTTTTAGATTTTTTCAATTACAAAAAACCTTTTTGTGATGGGATGGATTCAACTTCTGGTAGAATTTTTTTTCTTTAACAAATCGACCTTAATGTATAACAATCTTAAACTTTTTCACATTTTTGCAAAACTTTCTTGTATTTTGCGAAAAACAAAGATTCTGCAAACATGTAAATCACTCCAAATTCTATTTTATTGAATTACAACAAAATTAATCCCATTTTAAAATTAATTTTACGTTCAACTAACATTAATTTTGTTTAAAATATGAACTCTTTAAAATATATATAAATTCAGGTTGGCTTATGATAGCCCAACATGAAAACGGCAAGACGAAAGGATTTATAATAAATAAAATCCAGAAAATTAAATTAAAGGAGAAATATTCTAAGCCACTATATTAATATGCAGTAAAAAATTATTTACTAATAAAATATAAAATATATATTAAAATTTTAAAATATATGAAAAATATTTAAAATAACACATATAAAATATACATAAATACATAATTNTAAATAAAATAAGAAACAACATTTTAAATAATTTAATTTCTCATATATATTTTTAAAAATTAAAAATTAAAAATTAATATACTTTTTTAAAAAATATTGGAAATTTTTTATTTTATTAGAAATTTTGTTGTGTATAATAAAAGTAGCACTTAAACCAAATTGGATTGATCTAGTGGTTAGCTTACTAATCCGCTTAAATAGAGTTGGCAATGAGTAGAGTATAGTAGGATTTGGACCCTACCCTACCTCTACCCGTGGGTAGGGTGTAGTAGTGGGGCGGATTTTTTTCCTATCCGACCTTGCCCCGCCCTCCTTGCACTCCACTATTACCCGCCCCACTCCTACCCGCGGGTAGTAAGCTACTCTACCATAACCCGTCTCCATGGGTACCCGTCCCGCCTCTACCCGCTCCTATAAAAATTAAATGACATTTTAATTTTTACATATTTATATATAAATTAAGATAAAAACTTAAAATTCATAACTAAATTAAAATACAAACATAAGATTTATACTTAAAATAAAAAAAAAAGTCCATACAATATCAAATAACTAAATTAAAATATAAACATAAAGAGATTACATCATTAAAATATAAAAAAGTCTTCGATCCTTATTCTTGATCACTTTTCACATTTTCATCATCTTAAAGGTTTGAAGGTCAAGATTCAAACCTAAAAATCGAAAGAAATAGCAATTAATAAATTAATTACTATTATGTAAAAAATTAACATAAATAAAATATTAAGTAATATATCACATTTATTTCCTAAAGCTACCTACAACCAATTTGGCCACACATTAAATCTTCAATTATGCTTTTCTTTGAGCTTTTTGCAATGGGGAGAAATTACACGACCACTTGTACTAAAAAGAGATTCAGAAGCAACAGTGGATACCGGAATAGCATATATATCCTTGGTTATTTTTGCCAAAACTTTAAATTTCATTTGATTGTTCGTTCACCATTTTAAAACATTAAAGTTATGATCATTTGGAGGATGAATTTTCTCCTCAAGATAATGATCAAACTCAATATTTACACATGAACCCCTTGTCATTTTTCTTCTTTTAAGATACACCATATAATCATCGTCCCCAAATATGCTTATATTTTCACTTTCATCAACTTCTTTTGTACTAATACGTGACACATCAGAACTCATTTTTTGATTGTATTCATTAACCAACTCATTACACAAATGATGAATTCTGTCAACTTGCTTGGAACATTCTATTGGATTTGGATACATTTTTTAAAATTAAAATTTAACCCCAACCATCTTGTACCTAGGATCTAAAACAGCAACAACACCCATAATGCCATGAATCTCATCCCGATACTTCTCAAATTTCTTCTTCAGGCTAGAGGCCATATTAGCAATTAAAGAATTATTGAAAAGTTGCCATTCATTCAATGAGACTTTTATTTTACATACTAGAGTAAAGTAAAGATTGGCAGTCAGCAATTTAGAACCAGAAAACAGTGGAGTAACATCATAAAATAACTTCAATCTATCATATATTTTCTTGTCAAATTCCCACTCCTCATTACTTGGTACAGTTTTATATTGGAGTTCCTGCTGCCTTAACCTAGGAAAGATAGCTCTATACAACAATGCAGTTTCTAACATCAAATAAGTTGAGTTCCACCTAGTTGGACAATCAAGAACCAATTTCTTAGTAAATGGAATCGCTGTTTTAGCACACCAATTCACAAAAATTTCGTTCATTTTCTACGTTGCAGTCCAATACAATACATTACTACAAATCTTTTCAATATTTTCCTTAACTATAATCAAACCATCATTCACAATCAAATTCAATATCTAAGCACAACAACCCATATGCAATAATTTATTCCCCAACATCAAAAATAAAGAATCTAGACGCCCCAATAGTTCATCTATCATAGCATCATTAGTAGAACAATTATCCAATGTAACATTAGACATTTTTCTATTAACGTTCCATTCTAACAATATTTTCATCAATGTTTGAATAAGAACTTTACTTGTATGGGGACAAAGAACATAACAAAAGTTGAAAAATAAAACAAACAAGCATGTATTTTAGATTAACGACCTCAACATACAAAAACAATGCAATGTATAAAAGTTTATGAAGTTTATTATGTTTTTGAAGTACCTCAATAGGCGCATTTGTAATTTCCACGAACTATTGATATAGTGAGTTGTGACAACCATGTAACCTTTTTTTTATTGGAAGTCCACATGTCGCGAGTTATTACAACTCTACTATCATTTTCATCCAGTTGAAGAGTTAACTTCAGCTTCTCTTCCCCCAAACATCTTCAAGATGTCTTTCCTAACTGTGTTGCGACTAGGCATTTTAAATGTTGGTTGCATTGAAGCAAACACTCACCTCAGTTCATGGTGGTCCACACAACTCAAAAGATACTCATGCAGGATAATCATTTCGGCGACACACTTTCTTGTCTTTGAAGAGTCAAACACAAAGCCATCTTCATTTACTTTTTGCACTTGTGCTTGCTTTGCTAGTGATTCAACAATTGATGATTGCCTTGACTTCGCCACTTTTATTCTCTTACAATATTGGTCCATATGGTTTCTCAATGACTTGGTACCATTCTTCGAATTTGCATTAAGCATACTCTTGCAAAATTTATATTTCACCTTCCATTCACCATCAACTTTTAAACGATCAAGATAATCCCAATAAACATTCTTAACATTAGCCTTATTGTCACCTTCAACAGAAGTTGATCCTTCTGGATTTGAGGCATTAATATCCATTGCTTGTGGAATTTTTGAAGTTGGATTAGCATTACTCTGAACTTCAATTTCATTATCAGTAAGAGCAACATTATTACTTTGTGTGTCTTCTCTAGCATTACTAGCCTTAAAATTATCTTAACAAACCTATATTAAAAACACAAAGCATATAAACTAGAGATATATACTTATGGAGGATAATAAAGAGATCATATAGCTAGATAGCATAAATTAAATATAATGGTCCTCTTTTGTATTGATTAAAATAAAACTCATTATATATATATATATATATATTAGAAAAATAGAGAAATATCGAAGTAGTTCCAATAATTCAATAAATATTCTTTCTTTATTTTTTTCATTTTTTTCCTCAATTATTTCGGCTGAATAAATCTTTTTTATTAATTGAAAAATTCAAGTCAAAATTGGTTACTTGTATTATTAACTATTTTCCCTTTTTTGGATGAGAGGAACTTATCATGAATCCACTGATTGCTGCGGCTTCCGTTGTTGCTACTGAATTGACTGTAGGACTTGCTTCTATTGGACCTAGGGCTGGCCAAAAATGACAGTTACAAATTCTTATCCATAATTCAATAAACCAGAAAAACAGTAAAGACAAAATCATAATAAAAGCAAAATTATATAAGTAACAAATGCTAACACCTATAAAGAAATTAATGTCTTGTACATAGAAAACTTACAAAATCATATGATAATATTGTATAAAGAATATCATCATATAAATTACTTAAGAAAGCTACTAATTGAAGCATGACGAGAGAAATGTAGTAGTTTCAGTCATGTAACAAAATCCATGCTTCTCAGTTTCTCAATTTTGTATAATTAGTTAATCAAATTTGCTGTATCATTAAAATGAATAATCAGTTACTCAAATTTTAATAATATGGTTCACTAAATACAAACTCAAAAAAAATATGATTCACTAAAATAAATAATCAGTTAATCAGATTTTAATAAAAAGTCAACCCAACACAATTTCTTCTACATGTATACATTCATTTAGTGAAACAGAACAAGAACAGAAATTAAAGCTACCTTTCTTTTTCTTATCTTTTTTCAAAAAGATCTGAAATAGAACAGAAATTACCTTACCAAACACAAAATTTCAATCACAACAAGAGAAAACAATAAAAAAAAACACAAAACAAAATTTAATGGAAAAAATGTGATAAATGAACAATCTCCAATCAAACTCTAACAAGAACTATGATGATCATGATAAAAAAAATAGAAACCATATAATTGAAGTTACCTGATCAAGCAAAAACAAATAATTTAAACTTAAAATTAAAAATAAATAAAAAATAACTAAAGGTCGGTATACATGTGAATTAAAGAACAAATCGATCAAAACCTTTCAAGAAAAAACAGAGAGAGCATAATGTCAAAGAAAGGGGAATATTCAGATTCAAACATTTAGTGATCTTTTAGTAGAAATGTCTTCCTTTGATTTAAACGAACTCTGTTTGTTTTTTCATTTGACAAGCATCATAAGTAATGTCTTTGTCAAATTTTATCAAAAGAAGACCTCTCACTAATCCTTTCTTGACAAGCTTGTTTATTTGAAACATACTAACATGACCCAATCTCTTGTGCCATAGCCACTTTTCAGATTCTTTAGAGTTAAAACAAGCAATATTTTGATCCTTTAGTTCATCAAGAGTAAGTCCATACACATTATCACAATGCTTAGCAATGAACAATTCATCATTGGTCTTTTCATTCACAATACAGCACTCCAATCTTTTAAAAGTCACCAAATAACCCAAATCACACAATTGACTTATGCTCAAAAGATTATGCCTTAAACCATTAACCAAAAAGACATCATCAATGAAAGTAGAGTGATCATTACCTACTTTTCCAACAGTAACAATTTTATCTTTTTCATCATCTACAAAGGTCACAAAATCTCCATCATACTTGTTTAGTTTGATAAAGAAAGTTGACCTTCCAGTCATGTGCCTAGAACACCCATTATCTAAGTACCACGCATCTTTCTTTTTCTTGGATGCTAGGCAAATCTACATATGATTTCAATTGACCTTAAGTATCCAAATTAATTTGGATCTTTTGAAGTTAATCTACCTTAGTTGCTCAAGTGCATTAAGGTCACAAACAACATTCTAAATTTGATTTCTTATTTTTTTTCCAATGAAGCATTGTAAGTAAGAGTGACCAGTTTTCTTACAATTAAAGAAATGATTTTCTGAAATATGTTACTGAAATTTATTTTTATTTCGATGCTAGAAATGATTAAAAGGTTGAGTTTTTCTGATTTTGTATGGATAAGTATTTCTTTTGATAAAATAATTTTTGTTGTTGCTTTTCCTTTTTGTAAATGCATCTAAACCAAAAGTTTTAAACTCATGTGGGCTATGAATTTTGTTGAAAGGTTATCAAAAACTGCATTATCTTTTGTCACATATCCTAACCCAGACTTTTTAAACAATGGTCTTTGATTTGCAAGTAATTTATCAAAGTTGTTGGAACTTTGAGCAAATTTTGCTAAATCATTGTTCAATCTTTTAATCATTTGATTTAATTTTTCATTTTCAACAATAAGCTCTTAAGAAGGATCCACAATGTGCTTTCTTTTTAGTTTCTCAAGTTCAGATTTCAGAAATCTGTTTTCCTCAATAATGTCCAAAGCACATTCGGATTCCTTCACCTTCTCTTTCAAAAAATCGTTTTCAACTTTCAACATTTCTTTTTCAGATTTACATTTATTGTATTTTTCCAGCAGTTTTATAGAATTTAGTGTGAGATCATCAATTATGACATGTAAATCATCTATGGGCAAGTCATAATAATTTACCTCATCAAGTTGATCTTCACCAACCATGAAGCAGATTTGAGCTTCGCATTCTGAGTCATCTTCCTCATCCAAATCATTTTCAAGATCTTTCCAAGATGCCATGAGCACTCTCTTCTTTTTTTTCTTTCCTTTGTTCTCTTTTTTGAGTTTTGGATAGTTGTACTTGAGATTTCTAGCCTTTTTGCAATGGTGACAAGTCACTTTACTCATGTCTTTCTTGTACTCCTTTGAGCTTGAATCTTTGTACTTGTCTTTGTTCCTCATTAGCCTTCTAAGTCTCCTAATAAAAAACACAAGTTCATCATCTGAAAAATCGTCACTAGACTCACTTTCTTTTGATTCAACTCTTGACTTAAGAGCTATTCCCTTTTTTTTTTAGTCTTGGTTTGTGTGTGTGGTTTCATAGGCAAGAAGTTTTTTTCTTAACTCATCATAGGTTATGGGACTTAGTTTGTTACTCTCGGCTAGGACAGCGACTTTTGTTTTTCATTCCTTTGTGAGGCTTCTAAGGACTTTCTCACTAGGGTTTGTTCTGTGTGAGTTAAACCCATAGCATCAAGGCTGTTTATTATGATTGAGAATCTCTCAAACATTTCATCAATACTTTCTCCATCCTTCATGTTGAACATCTCATCTCTCTTTTCGCAACATATCAATCATCGTTTCTTTGACTTGCTTGGTGCCTTTGTGTGTAACCTGGAGTTTCTCCTAGATTTCTTTAGCTGTCTTGCATCTTGACTTTTCGATACTCCTCAAAACTGATAGCACAGTGTAGAAGATTGATGGCTTTAGCGTTCAGCTCCACTTTCTTCTTATCATCTTCATTCCATTTAGTTTCTTCTTTTGGAGTCGTCACTCCATCAACACTTGTTTTTGTTGGAATTTTAGGGCCACTTACAACAATCTTCCATTTGTTGTAATCAATGAATTGGATGAAGATCCGCATCCTCTCTTTCCAGTAGGCATAGTTCTTCCCGTTGAAGAAGGTAGGCCTACTGTTTAACTATCCTTCTGTTAGAGTGTAGGCAACTGTGGCTGTGTCCAAGTTATTCGCCATTGGACCTTGACTCCAAGCGGTGAAGCTTGATTCTTGAGACCTTGGCTATAGATACCAATTGAAGGTTATAGAAGGCTTAGAGAAGGGGGTTTAATCTATGACCTTCTTTTACTTTAATGAAATAAGCCTTTACTTATAAACTTTCACTTAGATTCTGTTTGAACTGTGCATCGGAAACTTTATGAGACAATTTCATTTTGTCTCATAAATATCAGAAAATAGAACATAAAGAAGGAGAAGAAGAATGACACCAACATGTATCCTAGTTCAGTTGCCTTGTGCAATGCAACCTACATCCAGTCTCTACCACAACAGTGGTGAAATTTCTACTATAGTTAAAATATTGCATACACCAATTTTACAGGATTGACACAATCCTTTCCCTCTCAAGTTCTATCATAATTTGATTTAGTTATGCTAATACCTAACTCTCTACTCTAAATGCTAACCCAACTTAAAAAGGGTACCTCACAGGTACAAGACACAAGACATAATAACCAATCTAAAGAAATCTGAAATCACTCTAGACTTTTCTCTCAAGTGTTTTACTCAGTCTTTTTATCAGTCATAGGCTTTTTTTTTTATTTCTCACATTCATCCTTTTTCACTCAAGAAATTACAGAAAGATATACATTGAAAATAAAATTACAATCTGTAAAATATGAAAGAGATTGATACTTCAACAGTCTCTATTGCTACGAGTTGAACCGGGTTGAGCAAACATTGATCAAGTTCTTCATCTTGGTGGAATGCTTCTTTCTCTAGATAGCACTGTCCAAAACGTTGAACCTTCTCAGGAAGCTCTCAAACGAAAACCTCACTCTCATTCTTTTTCTCATTGCTTTTAGAAAGAAGCAGATTTTTCTTTTGTATCTTTTTTCATGTTGTTGAGTTGCTCTCTTCCAAATCAACTCCTCGAGCTGTGTGCTTCACCAACTTACCATTTCACTATTTTCAATTAATCCCTAAATTAGGAATTTTGAAGCTGAGCCTTTTTACTTAATCGAAAGCCTCATGTTAGCAGTAAAAAAGTTGTTTAATGGTAAATCCAGATCTGAACCCCTGAGCTACAACTTTGTCCCCAAGTAACAATATTGGCCTTTGATTCACAACAGTGATTATCAGAAATCACTTTATCCATTTATCCCAAATTGAAGTAGCAGATAGTTGGAGAAGGAGTGAAGAAAGTAAATTGCATGCAAATGGAAATAGTTTGTTTTGGGTGATTTGACCTTTGCCTTTTGGATTAAGCTTTCTCTTTCTTTTCTCTAAGTCTGACCGGAACATATGTGAAGACCTTGGAAGGCATCAGCTTGAGTAAAGTACCTTGGCCTTGAATTTCGTTCACTTACCTTTCAGCCCATGAAATTCCTTTGTTATTTCTTATTTGGGCTTTGTTTGTAAATGTTGCCCACAAGAACATATTTCGTTTCTTTATTTCATTATGGGTTGCTGCTTTGTTTACTAATTGTGGCCTGCATCACTTAGTCAAGTATGATCAATACTAATTAGGTAGTTAACTCTAATAAAATAATGTTTGTCATCTTCAATTAATTTAGTTAATTCCTTAACTCAACAGAACGGGTTTGTCCTGACCCCGACCCCATCCTGCCCTCGATCGAAACCCGCCCTGCTCCGAGTCGGGTTTAAACCCGCCCCCGGTCGGGTTGTGTTGGATCGGGTACCCATGGGTTCGGGTGCTCCTACCATCCCTAACTGCGGGTTGAAATTTTTATTAAAATTCTACCCTATTCTACCTATGGGTTGAAAATTCCCCAACCCTAACTCTATCCGTATTCTAAAGTTTTAAACCCTATCCTATCTTATCCTACTTGCAGAAATATTAAATTTTTTCAAAATAAATATAAAATTCAATCAATCCAAATTTCATAAATATTAATAAAATAAAAAATAAAAAATTAAATTTAAATTAAAATTAAAAATAATAAAATTTAAAAAAATTTAACATAAAACTACAAACATACA
>NC_029776.3:5417994-5470110 GCF_000817695.3 Arachis duranensis
TTAGTGGGAATTTAATAGATTATACAAATAATAATATTTTATTAATTTTTCTTTAAAATAATATAATATTTTTTTATTAATATCAATATCATTTTAAAAATAATATTTCATATAAATTGTAATTTTAATTTATTTTAATTATTATAAAAATAAAAAATATATATCTAAAATTGATCCGATTCGAATTGCTATTAGGTTCATGGAGTTTTGAAGTTGCGTAGAGGAGCTGGCATCATTGTCTGCGGGGAGACCATAGATAAAGAAGAAATGCAAGCAATAGTCAAAAAATTATCCAAATATATTTTCTAAAAATAGATTAGGTAAAGACAAGTAATAACTAATAAGCAAAATATGAATTGAAATTTGGTTTCCCTTGGGTCAATGTCACTGATGCCTTCAGACTATATATAAAATAATAATATAAAAAATAATATTTTTATATCTTATATAATAAATTAAAATAAATGATAAAAATTTAATTTATTTTTTATTTAAAATTTTAAAAAATTATAATAATAAAATATTAATAAACAAATAATAAAAAATTGTATTTTTATTAATATTTTTATATTTTTTAAAATAAATACAAAATATATTAATTTAATATTTTTAAATAAAATATTTTTATTTATATTTTATCTATCAAATATAATTTTATATTTCTATATTTTTATTTCATATCCTAATTCTGTGAACAAATGCAGTCATATGAGACATTTATTGCAAATCTCGTTAATAACTACCCTTTTAATTTCTTTTAATAACTACCATTTTCATTTATTTTGAAGGAAAAAAAAGTTGGAAACTCGGATATAGTTAATTTCACGTGAAGTTGATATTTGAGAATCGTTAGATAATTTGATTGATTTAACTAAATTTTTTTCTAATCACTCTCAATATTAATTTCACATGAAGTCGAATTTACTTGAATTTTTACCAAAAAAGAAAAGAAAGTTGGTTTACTGCTCAATTAAGCAGAAATATGAATTAATTTATTATGGATGAAATATGTATTAATTATTTGAGAGTTTATATGAAAGGAACAAAAAGGATTGGGGTTCACAGCAGTCGCGTGACATTAGACACTGTTCGTCGTTTAGCATCTGCCTTTTTCTTCAACCAACAAACTCTTTGACTTGCAGAGAGACACGGGAACACACACTGGTTTTGGTTTTAAAATTTCATGCTGCTTTCCGCTGTAACAATTCCTACTAACTAAGCTTTTCTTTAATTTAATCTAATTCTGCCTTAAAATAATTCGTTTTATATTTGCTTAACAAAGTTGAGAAGTAGTGTATTTACCATTTAAGTAAACAAAATATTGAAGGAAATCTAAAACATTGAATGAATATGTGAAATAGGCTTTTATTGCAAATTGCAATTATTAGTAGCGTATTCAAGTACTGTGCCAGTTAGTTATATTTTTCAAGTTCGCCAAGGGTCCCACTCGTTTGAAAAAACATGTTTAATCAATTTGATGGTTAGTAGCACTCAATTGTGCTATTGTTATTACATGTTTAATGATTCATTAATTATAGAGTATGTACGATAAGTTTTGAAGTTCCACTTCAAGACAATTTAATTTGTCTTCATTCATGATCTAGCCTGGATGTGTAGCAACTTTTTTTTTAAGAAAATATATTTTAATAAAAATTTAATTTTGATACATCAAAATTAAATTTTTTTATATAATCATTTAATTAGTTTCATTCGTTTAAATAAATTTTTAAAATAATGTGTTTAAAAATTTATTTTTATTAGTGTACCAATATATATCTAAATATATGTAAAAATATTTTATATGGTCTTAGCATAAAAATTAAATTCATTGCAATAAAACCAAATTACATGCAAAGTTTACTTCAAACTAAGGATGAAAATTAGATAAATTAGGTTTTATTATTTTTATTATACACCTCTTTTGTATACTTTCTTGTTAATATATAAAAAATATTTTATTTTCTTTTCTTCTTATTAATTACTTCCAATACAAAAAATGAAAAGCATACCAAAAAGAAATTGCATACACACATAGTGCACATAATATTCATTTAAGAACATCGTTTTTAGGGAGTTTATAGTTTGTTTTTAGCTATTAAAAGATATAAAAAATAATTTAAGGATATCAAAGATAACATTATTTACAAAAGCTATGAAATATTAAAAGTTTAATAATATCAAATATATTAAAGATTATTTTGTTATAAATATTGATTAATTATTGAAGATTTGAAGACCTACTAAAAGATTATAAAAAAATTAAACTTAACGTATCTTCTAATTTATTACTTTTGTCAATATCTCAATAGACATTAAGTAAAACCGTTAATGCATTAAAAGATAGGATACATATATTTTAAAATTTTGTAGTGGTGTCTATTTTTTTAAATGAATTTACAGTATGAAAAGAGATTAATTAGTATGAAAAATTTTAGGAATTAGCAATTTTATTAAATTTTGACCAGCATGTAATCAGCAAAAAAAATGAGTTATTGAATAAAATTTCATACTATTAAATTATCATTAATGATTATTTGATAATTAGTTGACTATAAATCACAAAAATTACTGGTCCTAACACTCCTCTTTTCAAATAAGAACAAAAAAATTTCTATTGTTGATATGCCACGTTTCATAGTGAAATAAAACGATATGCCACTTAAAAAAATGGTTAAATTAAAATATCATGTGTATATTAATTTAGTTTTTGAAAGAATAAATTATTAAGAAATACAACAATGACAAATTGATCATTCATTTGATTAAATATAATATGTTATAAAAATATTTATATCGTGTTATATTATTGAGTAATAGAAAGACTAATCTAACTTATAATATAATTTTTATGGCGTGATTAGCCAAATATAATATAATTAATTTTTTATGTTATAAAATATGTTATCTAATTTTCTTAATATATTTATTAAGAAAGTCTAATTATTGTTAGAGTATTCAAATTAAACCTAATTTATAAATATAAGATTATAGAATAAAGGAAGTAAACAAAGTAAAAAATGCAGAAGAGAAATTATGATAAATGCATAAATGAATGTCGAAATTTAATAGGATAAATTCAGGAAAAAGAAAAAAAAGAAAGAAACAGAGTGGATTTTAGAAAGAGGCCAGCTCATGAGCTCATGTAACCGTCAACTCGGACCGTGACAAACAACTGCTCACAACAGACAACACAACAAATATATACTACTACTTTTTTTTTGTTTTTTCATTTCAAACCAACGCAAGAAAATTACCCCTCTCAACTAAATATTTTTATAACAATCCCGCTAGAAAAGGATCTAGCTAATAACAAGAATTTTTAAACTGCACTTCTTATTAATTAAATTTTATTTTTAAAAATACAAAATTAATAATTATTAATTATAATTAAAAAAATTTAGGAGACCAATAATTTTTGTATTTTGTATCCAGCACTTAATCATAAAAAAATTAAGTAATCTTTTATTATTGAATATAATTTTACACCATTAAAAATGCTATTAATGATCAATTAATGATTATAAAATATAAAAATTGTTGATCCTTAGTACTCTTCTTATTTAAAATTGACTGATTAAAAATTATTTATTCATATTTTTTCTTTTTATAAATACCAGCACCTGGATTATTATTTCAATTAATTAATAAATAAATAGAAGGGGGAAATAAGAAAAAAAATTGAACAAGTCCTTTCTTTTGCTCCTCCTGCTTACTTTCTTTGGTTTCCTCTCTCTCTCTCTCTCTCTTTCTCTCTCTCTGTGACTAGTTTGTTTGTGTGGGTTGGGGAGGGATTTTCTGGGAAAATCGGTGGGTAGAATCTTCTGCGCCGCCAAACACTCCCTTCCCTCCCCCTCAACGCTTCAACTAAACTCAACTCAAATGTCATGGGAAGAACCTCCTCACTCTGCAACCTCTTCTCTTGCTTCGCACCACCCTCCACCAACGACCACCACCAACAACCACCCGAGCTCGCATTCCAAGAAACCGAACCGCTAGACGAAACCCTAGGTCACTCATTCTGCTACGTCAGATCCTCAAATCGCTTCGTCTCTTCTCCCACTCACTCACCCTCTCATTCCGATCGCTTCCTCTCTTCCCCTTCCGCCTCCCTCCGCTTCTCCCCAACCCACACCGAACCCGTTTTCAAGTCCATTTCCGGTGCCTCCGTTAGCGCCAACAGCTCCGCTCCCAAAACCGTTCTCCAATTTGACGCTGATGCCGCAGCTGGTTTCCCTCCCAGGGGCAGTATCGTAAATGGATTCGAAGCCACGTCGTCGTTTAGCGCACTCCCGCTTCAGCCAGCTCCCAGAGGCAATGGTGAGCCTTCTGGAAGGGCTTTCTTCCTCTCCGGTCCAATCGAGAGCGGAGCTATGTCTGGTCCACTTGACGCCGGCGCCGCCGCGGAAGGGGGAGGACCCGCCTCCGGCGCCGGTGTTCCTTTCTCGGCGCCGCTGGGCGGGTTGTACGCCAAGAAGAAGCGGAAGAAGGGGATCCCCGGGCTTAGGAAGGCGTTCCATCGGAGAAGCCTCTCGGAGATGAAGCGGCCTTGGGTGGTGCCCGTGCTGAACTTCGTCGGGAGGAAGGAAGATCCGCCGGAGACTGAAGGAGGGAGCGGGGCTGCAGCGCCGGAGGTGGGGAAGGGCGAGAGCAATGTGCAGTGGGCGCTGGGGAAGGCAGGGGAGGATCGCGTGCACGTGGTGGTGTCGGAGGAGCAGGGTTGGTTGTTCGTGGGGATCTACGACGGCTTCAACGGCCCCGACGCGCCGGAGTTCTTAATGGGTCACCTCTACCGTGCTGTTCACAGTGAGCTTCAGGGGTTGTTTTGGGAAGTCGAAGAAGAAGAAAAAGCAGTGGAAACTAACCCCTCGAGTGAACCTGCATCTGCACCTGCAGCTGAATCGTCAATGGCTGCTGAAGAAGATTTCAAGGACGATGGAGGGTCAGCAAAGAGAGTGACATTTCAGGTGGAGGGAACGGAGAGCAGGCGGCGCAGGCTGTGGGAGCTTCTTGCGGAGGATGCTGCTGAAGATGGGCTTGATCTTTCGGGTTCGGACAGGTTTGCATTTTCGGTTGATGATGCACTCAGCGTGAGCAAGGAGGGCTCATCAGGTAGTAGAAGGTGGATGGTGTTGTCAAAATTGAAGCATGGATTGTCAAAGCACAAGGAGGGCCGTGGGGGGAAGTTGTTACCTTGGAACTTGGCTACGGAAGATAAAGAGAAGGTTGAAGTGGAAACCCGGGCAGAAGAGAAATCTCATGGTGGGGATGGCACTGGCAATGGCAATGGTGGTGGTAGAAGACGGAAAGTGGGTCCAGTGGATCATGATCTGGTTTTGAGGGCATTGGCTCGGGCACTTGAGATGACAGAACTTGCATATTTGGATATGACGGATAAAGTTATCGATACAAATCCGGAGCTTGCTCTAATGGGGTCTTGCCTTCTAGTTGCTTTGATGAGGGGCGAGGATGTGTATGTGATGAACGTGGGTGATAGCAGGGCCATTGTTGCTCAGTATGAGCCCATAGAAGTTGGTTGTAGCAAGGAATCCGGAAGTCATGGGGATGTTGGGTCAGGTGCAGAGAGCATTACAGAGGAGTCTTCATTAGGCCAAGGTGAACGTGCCATCAGGTCGGGGAAGGAGGGTCCTGCTCAGGAAATGAGGTTGGTGGCATTGCAATTGTCCACTGACCACAGCACGAGTGTTGAAGAGGCAAGTTGATTATTCAGCTTTTCATCTCCTTTTAGCTAATTGGATCATTTTCTTTTCAAATGATTGAGTTGTGGATGTGGTGGAAACTGGAAACTTCTCTGTTATTTCCTTTTTGTTAGCTGCGTTCTTATGTTCCTATTTCCCTTTTCGGCACATGTTTAATGTCAAACAATTTTGTCTTAGAACTAGTGGAGATTTCATACTGTTGCTTTTTCTGAATTTCCCAATCTTCTTAATTGACTTGCTATTGCCTTATATAATTTCCTCAGTTTTTAAGGTGTTAAATGCTTATTGACCTTGAAGAGTCTAAATTTTGAATTTTTCACATTCTTTCTTTATTTGTCTCCCTGTCCTAGTGTATTAATTTGTTTCTTTGATTAACAAAAATAGTTCTTTGACATCATTGATCGTTCCCTTGTTTTGTATACTATATATGCCCCATCTTTTGGATCTTTACAAGACAACTTTGGTATCATTGCTTTCTTCGTTAACTTCTGTCAAGTTTGTTTTTCTATGTGTCAGATTATGGACAAGTTTGATGAGTCACATTTATAAGTCCCACTTTTAGTAGTGCTGGTATTAAGCTTGTTTTCTTTTTCTTCTGTTGTATTGCAATCTATTATATCAGTTGTCTAAAAGATTCGCCTTATTGTTTTTGCAGGAAATCATTAGGATCAAGAATGAACATCCTGATGATAGCCACTGTATTGTAAATGATAGAGTGAAAGGCCGTCTTAAGGTCACCAGAGCGTTCGGGGCAGGATTTTTGAAACAGGTGTCTTTAAAATTGCTTCATCGTAGTAGTACTTCATTCTTACAATAAGCTTGTGAATAATGTTGCAGAGAAAATTAATGATAGGGTGGACTGATTAGTTAAAATGGAAATTGATACATAAATTATTAACAGAAACTATGATTTTAATAGTCTGCTCTAAACTTTTATTTATATGCTGCACTTTGAGAACTTGTACATATAAAAATCTGTCATCGGCCTTCCAGATTTTAGATGTTAGTACTTCTTAGTGAGGATCAGTCCTTGGTTTTAGAGTATGCCAAACTTAAATTCTAGCCATGGAAAATAGTTTTACATATATTTTCACTTTGTTAGTGCTTATGTGCTGCTATACATGATCATGTTGAATATAATATTACTTTTTTTTTCACCACATCTCTGCTCTTGGCTTGGCTGCATAGACTTATTTAATAACTTTAGTAAATGGATTCTTACGCGATGGTATGATTTTACATGTTCCTGCAGCCAAAATTCAATGATGCAGTACTAGAAATGTTTCGAAATGAATATATTGGAACTGCTCCATATGTATCCTGCTGCCCTTCATTACGTCATCATAGATTATGCCCTAGAGATCAGTTCTTGATCCTCTCATCTGATGGGTTATATCAATATCTAAGCAATCAAGAAGTGGTTTCTCAAGTGGAGAGCTTCATGGAAAAGTTTCCTGATGGAGATCCTGCCCAACATTTGATTGAGGAGCTGCTTGTCCGTGCAGCCAAAAAGGCTGGTAAACAAGCCTTTTCATTTCATGAATCTTTCTTTTACTTTTGCAGTCTTGTTGAACATGTCCAATATGTTGAATTACCAAATATGGTGAATCGATAATTTATCTGTTTACTTATTTATTTCAAAATATTTTCCCCCCAATATATGGAGCAAGAAGGTTTATAATTAAAAGTTTCTGATTTTCTCTTCAACTTCTTTTGCTACTGTGTCCTTTTCTTTTAGCTTACGCCGAAAAGCTTTGTGTCATTCTTTATTTTGCTAATCTTCGTTTCTTTAGTATACTAATTAGTTAACATACTGCCGAGCCATTTTTCACCAAACTTGTGTTGCAGCCCGTGGTATTAAATCCACAGCTCTATCTTTTGTGCCAACAATGAAAAATTGTTTCTCCTTGCTGCATCAATAACCAAATCATAAGTTTCTGATAAAAAGCGAGCAGTTCTTGTAAGATTTAGAATATGAATACCCTTACGTTTTTTTTGGATATATAAGATGCCATTCTGGGATTCCATTTTCTAGCCTATGTATTTCAACTTGCATCCTTGTGCTGCAGCAACTGCATATACTTTTGTAGATCCATAAACTGTTACTCATTTCCCCTGATATATATATAAATATTCCTTCTTTTGTCACAATGCTATCACTTGGGACTATTGTGGAGTTTCGTAGCATCTATGTGCATTCTTTGAACTTGAATGGTTTGTTTGATTCTCTTATTTAGAGAAAACACTTTGTTGTTACACTTCTTTTATGCTAGTTGATCTGTTTGTATTCAAACTCTGCCTGGCAGTGAGGAAAAGGTAATAGAACAAAAGGGATTGAAATGAGAATATTATCAGTTTAATGTGTATAATATATTTTTGGTGCTTCTCCACCGCCATTAACCTGCAACTTGCGTTCAGATTTGATAATGTATCTTCCTATTTGTTACAGGAATGGATTTTCATGAGTTGCTGGATATCCCTCAAGGAGATCGGAGGAAGTACCATGATGATGTTACTGTTATGGTGATATCACTCGAAGGAAGAATCTGGAAGTCATCAGGGAAGTACCCGTGAGGCCTTGCTCAAATTGCTGTTGGCTGTACATATGTGATTGGAGAGCATATCACCCAAGGGTGCGAAAGTGTCAGCAACGAAGCTTCACAACTGATCCACCTTTCGTGGGTCTTCGGTGTTCATATGGATGTTACTCCATATAGAGTTACAGACTGAGGAATTTCACTTATCAATGGCAAGAGGCTAGTCAGCACCCAAAAAGAAAGAATGGTCAAGAATTGGGAGATGCAAATGCAAATTGGTAAAAGCTCAAGAACAGGCATAGGAGATGGGTTTTTTTTTTAAGTTCCTTTAGGCGGAAGAGCAAAGTATAGCCTTTTTATAAATTGTTTCTCAAATCCAATCTGTAGTTTTTCTCTTTTCCCCGTTTGTAGATGAAAAGTGATAGAAGTTTTGGATACCGTAGGCTCGTTCCATTCATTTTTTGTTTTTGTTCTTGTCCTTTTTCGTTCTCTGGCAGAGAGCCAAGAGAATGTGGGTGTACATTGGTGGGGATACAAATGTACTGATTGAACTTTTAGTAGTCCCTAGTCGGAAAGGAACTTGTGTAATTGAGGGTGGATTTCCACCTTTGCGGATTAACATTCATCTGAATTAGAGATCTCAATCAAGTCATGTACAATATAATCTGCTCCTTGTGAAAACTAAACGTGGTATCAGATTTAAACATCGATATGATATATCCACATATGATTCCTCGTCATGTGTCTTTCAAAGTAGGTGGATATTGAAGGCATTTTGATTCAGACTTCAGACCAGTCCTCAGATAATATTATATCTATCTATTTTTATTATATAAAAGTCGTTGGTTAAGTTTTTTTACACTGTTTAAGCTATATTTTTTTTTAATGATGTCATGTCAACAATTTTTACATAATTGATAATATTCTACTACTCTTTCAAATAAGTTTAATTTTACCACTTTTTTTTTTATTAAATATATTTAAATATATCATAATTATAAAATTAATTCATCATACTAGTACAATGATGTGACTACATTTTCCATTATTGGTACCGTAGTTGATTAATACTAACTACTTTGTAATAAGCTGGTAATTACGACGAATTCCAAGTAATAAAGGTATCCCTAATGAAACCGATACATAACATGTCTGATAAAACAGCTCACTGCCTCCAATCAATCCACCATCTTCTTCTTGTTTAAGTTGAATGTTCAAACTTCAAAGCATATTCCATATATCTATATCTATCTATCTGTTGCATAGTAGTAGTGGCAGTAGTATAATTGAGATAGTGGTTAAGGTGGTGGTGACGGTGGCTTGGTTGGTGGGGAAGAATAAATGCCCGGGCAAGAGAAACTGGTCCCTACTCAAAACAACTCAGGAACAGGACAACTTAGAGGTGCTGGTGGTAGTAACTGAGAAGTGAGAACTCAAGCTCACACACACATATGGGACAGAACACATAATAATAGTTGAGGTTTCCACCAGCTACTGAGAAAGAGATTCTGCAATAATTCAAGGGCAACATCACAGAGGACCCTTTCAACAGCTTGAGTTCATGGGTTTCACTTGAGGGAGAGGGAAAAAAATTGGGTTAGATCCACCTATACAGATGGTAAGCCTTAACCGAGTGTGTATAACAGGAAAGCCCGAAGGCTGTTCCCGTCCCTGTCAGGGGAGATGCCAACCATCTCTCCTTTTCACGAACACAGTCAATGTATCAATAATCCATTTTATAAATCTGATATGCTTTTTGCTTTTACCCGATGTAGGACTAAAAGACGGCAAAAGAGTTACTTGAAGTTTCCACTTCTTACCTATTTAATTGCTTGGACACTTCCACTCTAACTTCCAATTTGCAAAAAGGGAACCGGTTGTGCATGGTGATCAACATTTTAATTTTGAATTTTGATGTTTTTTGTTTTATTTTTTTAGTGTGCCATGAAAGTACAAATAACTATGCTAAGAAAATGTCAGCAACCTTTCTTTTTATTTATTATTTTTCTTGGTTATGTATAACTTCATCCGCTTCTAAAATTTATTAGTAAAAACTGTTACCAAACTTTTTGCCTTTGAAGATTAATATGTTTATTAAGTCAGAGAAACTACTCCAATTATGAAAAATCTCATAATCTTACATTATTTAACAAATGCATTTACCATTAAGAAAACAAATACAACTATAAATTAGTTATACATAATTATACAGGATGCACCAAATGTTATTGATTCAATACACAGTAAACTTTTCATTCTTTCTTAACCAATGGGAGTCCAGAACCATCACAAATAAAGGACCTTTGCTTTGGTTTCGATTCAGAATTTTATGATCATTTTGGCGATGGATCTAGTAAACTTTTAATCTGACTTCGTACTCTCTCTCTGATGGAAGGGTAAGGCAACTTCTCTATCACCTCCCCTCCAAAGGCAAATATTAGAACTCTTCTAGCTGACTTTGGGTCGATGCCACGTGCTCGGAAATACAGGAGTTGGCTTTCTTCTAGATCACTTATCGCAGCTCCATGGGAGCACTTGACATCATCAGCCACAATTTGGAGATTTGGTTTTACATTTATGCTAGCGCGAGGCTCGAGGAGAAGGCTTCTTGTTAACTGTCCAGCATCTGTCTGCTGAGCATACCTACAATAGAACAGTGTACCGTTGACACAGAGTGACTCATCTGATAAAGTACTAGACATTTGTAAAACAAATGCATCTATATTAACTAAATTAATAATATAAGAAATGGCTTAATCTCATTAGACCGTACTGATGAAACACTCCACAATTCCACTTTAGGGAAAAGAAAACTCGTTAACGTATTAGCATAAGACTTGGAATCAAAGATTGAATATTTATTGGTCAAGAGAATTACCTGTTAACCTTGATATTGCCATCAAAAACTGCTTGTCCCTTTGAATGTGCCACAATGCATTTATGAAGTTGACGGGAATAGCCCCGGGGGTGGTCCAAGACCAGACTACTATGCAGATCCTGTGTCTGATCACCAACAGACAAGTGCAAGGTTGATAACTCAGTCACCGTGTCTGGGCCAAGCTGTTGTATATGAAGATTGTGCCTCCCCAATTTTCCTCCCGTGCTTATCTCTGTAAGCTCATATGTACTAGATGATTCCTGCAAACAATCAACAAAAAATCACAAACTGCTCATCACATTTCTTCAATGTACCACTGTTATAACCTCTCAGGAGAAAAGAGCATTCTTTGGAGTTGTTAGATTATAAAGGCAACAGAAATACTTTATAGGTAGCGCTTAAGTATCATGATCTTCACTAATATTTGTGACTGAAAACAAGGTTTCAACTACAAGAAATGCTCTTTTTGAACAGCAGGTCCTTCAAAATCGCGTCAATGCCCAGCATCCTAACTCTCTGCTTCCTAAACAAGTTCAACAGACACATCAATTTTTGGGTTGCGCAGAAAACCCAGCTCATTTATGAGGTAGGCATCACATTAATTGGATTCAATCAAATCTAAACACCAATAAGTTCTTCCTCAATTCCTCACCGCATATCTGGCTTAAACAAGTTACTACCTATAGCTATACATGTATATCATGATGCTAGCAAAGTTGAACAACCCACATCAGGTTCCACATACTATGTACTGGTAAGTAGAATGGCGTGACCTATTCGAGAAACAGCACAAAGCCACACTTGCCACTACCATGTTCTATTTAATCTATCTATTGTCCTGCAATTTCGGTGATTAAAAGTCATAAGGCAGTTCCTTTTTGGTCAAGAAAAGAAAGGCTACTATTTGGTACAAGGGACATGGTTCTACAAGAAGGAATTTTCCCAAATAATCAATGAATTAATGGTACATATTCCAATAGAAGCTATGCTATAGAATCAATCAACACAATGATAAGAGCGAGGATGTTGACCTGGCGAATAGAGGTCCACTTGATATGTGCAGAACTCGATGATTGGTTTTGAATATAAGAATGAGTAAGCTTAGCACCTTCTCCGACCACCGCCTCCAAAGCGGAGTTTGTCCAATAACAGTCATTCCCTTCTTCCGCAGCCGAAAACTCCTCGATGATACCCACTTCGGCGCCCTTCTCCACCACCACCACCACTCTCGGATTCGACATTCGCATCGTCTTCGAGCCCTCCGCACCTCCCTCGACGGCCAAGTACCTCAAATAGATGGGAGTCTCCACGCGGCACCCTTCCGGCACGTACACCACCGTGGCGTCGGGAGCACCGACACCGTTGATTGACCAGAATAGATCGCCGGCGTCGAAAGCGCACATGAGCTCCATTACGCGGTCAATTATGGGGGTGGATGCGAGAGCGGACAGAGTGCCTACGTAGACGCCTTGTGGAAGCTGGGAGGAGTTGGAGAGGGGCGTGACGGGGTGGCCGTCGGCGATGTTGAGTGAGAGGAAGGAGGTGGAGTCGGCAGCGGGGAGAGTGGTGGTGGGAGGGTGTTGAGAAACGGGGAGGATGTTGGAGTAGCGGAGGAAGGAGAGATCGGTGAACCTGAAAGGCTCGTCTCTGCGGGAAGGCCATGGTGTTGAGAGGAGTGATTCGGAGGAAGCTTCTCGAAGCTTCTGGAGAGGGGCTGTTGAGGAAGGTAGAGAGTCTTCGAGGGTTTCTGCGAGTTCTAAAACGAAGGGATCTGAGGTTACGATGGCTTTTGATTGGAGTGAGAATCTGTTGGGTTTGGTTCTCACGAATTTGTGAGAATTGAAGGAAGGATTCAAAGGTGTTGGGGTGAAGGCTACAGTACTCATTATCTCTCTCTCCTTCCTTCAATCTCTTCACTCCTTTCTTCTCTCTCTATGTGAGAGTGCCTGAGAGACACAACTGAGCGAGTTCACTATTTTTGGCAATTGGGCTTTTCTTGGGCCTAACAAAAATTGGGCTTTTCACACATCCGCGACAAGATGTCTGCGCGCCAACTACGTCCTACGTTTCAACTTTCAACTACCTGCGTGCTGACGTCCCATGAATCTATGTCGGAATCATGTTCCCTCACTCCATATTCCATTCTCTTGCCACATTCAAATGTGTTTCACGCTCATATGCATCAACATCTCATCTACCCTTCAATTGCTTCATACTTCCTACCTACCGTATTAGTATTTTCGTTTGTCATATGCCACTATTTCACATACCATATCAGCACTTAATAACATAAACTAATAATAAAAACTAAAATAATTAATTTTTTTAAATTTTATTTTACTGCCATTAAAATAAATAAGAATATTAAATATGTTCAATATTTGTTTTTTGACTGTAAATTTACTTGGTAAGTATGCTACACATGGTTATCTGAATTTGGCCATTTATTATTCTTTTTTGGTATTTTAAAATAACATTTTTAAAGTTGGACAAATGCAATATTTAGAAAGAAAAAGCATAAAAAGTAATTAATATGTTTCTTTGCGGTAATGTAAAACATTATCCATGTACCAGTAAAAGATTCAGCCGCTACTGTGGTACCTGTTTTTTTCGCAAGAACTCCAAGATGAAGAATTACTCGAAATGCTGTTAAAATATCAATATCTTTTATTTCATGTTCTGTGAAGAAAAGAGTTCTGTTCATTATTTTAACCGATACATCGATATTGACAAATCTTTTTTTCTTTTTTGTCTTAGTTTGCGATCTGAACGAGTCGTATAGTATGGTTGGAAAAAAATAGAAAGATTTTTTAGAATAAAGAAAAATGTGTAAAAAAAATTATCAACATATCACTTTTTAGTTTCAAAGAGTGAAGATGTGAATATTTCTTTTGTTGTGGATGACAATATTAAAGATGACAACAGGATAACTTATTGTCTTACTAAATTGCTAGGTGGATTCTTTGGTGTTGGTTTGCTATTTGTTTTCCTTAGATAAAAGTTATTTATAAGTGATAAATAAATCATATCAGAAAATAATCAAAATAATATTGATTCTAATATATAATAGAAACTAAAAATTTTTGCAAGCCTTCTTATAATTAACCAACTACTTGTAATTGTTGTGGCCTTTCATGTCTCTATTGGGCAAACAGTTTTTCTAAAAGCACTAAAGCCAATCGATCATAATGCAGCGAAATTATCTATACATGCACCTCATTATTCCTCCCATAGTTCCATATCTTCCATCTTCCATTGATAGGGTTGATCATTCTCCCCTAAGGTATGGTGTCAACATGATTAAAGAGAGGACTTCAATCTATGCGTATTCTCCGCCGCATACTTGTTACTTTACTAGTTGAGCCATTTTATTATAAATATATGAACTTAATTTTGAAGCATTACAATTTTAGCTAGCTTTCCATCTTAGTGATATAGAGTATATATAACTGTACTTGGTTATCACTAACATCAATTATTTTAATAACCTCTGAATGGTACTACTGTATAATGCACTTGAGTGTAGTATGAGAATGTTGAAGAATGGTTGTGCATTGCTGTGAACTTGCACCGAGAGTCAAGAGACAAAGAAACCGAAAGGAGCAGACAAGCAACAACATCGGATAAGCTAATGAGGTTCATTGTCTTCATGTTTTTGTCCACTTCATTCCCCAATGGAACTGTACACATGGAAATCTTTTATTTTCTTCATTTTCCACCTCACAACCCAACAACCCAAATTCACCCTTGTCATGTGCATACCAAATAAGAAATAAAGAAAATATGTACATAAAATGCTATCCCTTTATTTTTTGGTTTTTCACGGACATCCCAATCTAACCGGCCAAAGATGAATCCGTCGCGAATTAGAGCTCTATTTAAAAGTTTATCGTTGACCAATGAGTTATTATATGTGGTGAAATTCAAACTCTAACACTTATTTAAACGAATTAGTGAATTAATACCAGACCAACCCAAATTAGTTTACGTGTTCCTTTATTGTAAAGGAGAATTTCCATTCCCACCTAGTGACTATGAATCCGAAAAATGAAGTCAATGAAATCTCTACAATGTTCATACGTAATCAATCAAAAGTTTAAATTTCTGTAATAAACACAAAAACAGATCATCTCAACTACTGCTAAGTTCTTTATTTCTTTAGCCATCTATTTGACACTATAGATATCTATATCTTTTCATTCCCTCTAAATGTTCTTAAACTACTCTTAATTTATTGGTTTGATAATATTCTACCCACATTATCTTTGCAGATTTATTAATATATGATATCATCTATATAAAAGTAAAAAGATAAGGATAAGAATATAAGAGAGGATTAAGGTTGGAAAATAAATGGAGTGTGACACAAGGCAGAAAAAAATTGCTGATAAAGTTGTAGATGTGTGTATAACTGTATATATATAAGCCACTTGTGTTTAAATAGACCAAACTAGCAATACCGTTTCCTATGCACAATGTGAACCCAAAATTCCGTTGGATTAATTAAAATGTAAAAAGAAAGAAAGGGAGAATGAGAATCACATCAAAACTCAAAATAGAAAAACAAAGGCTCACAGCATTGGCAAGAGGAACACAATTATTTTACTCCTTTTGCCTTTTTTTCACATCTTAAAAAGGAATAGTCCCACTTGATTGCTGCTTTGTCTAATATAACTTGTTAGCCACATCAGCATAGAAAATAGACCAATGTATAAAATATAAATGAAACCAAGAAGTTTTTAAATGGTCCAATAATGAGAAAATTAACTTTTATTCTGCCCCTGGATGGATGGGTCGCTCTGCTTTTCTTTGTTTTTTTTTTTCCATGTCACAATGTTGAAAAAGCAAAAGCTTTTGTTCATGTGTCTTTGATTTCTTCACTAATAAATGTAAAGAACAAAATGCTTAACCTATAATTTTGTAATGTGATTGTATATAGTTTAGTTTTTTCTTTTCTTTTCTCTTCTTTTCTTTGTTTTTAGAAAGAAAGTAGATATTACAAATATTAACCATGGACCATTATTCATGCAAGATTAATATAGAAAGAGCCCAAAAGAAAACTAAAAGGTCTTGCATATTTAAGAAAGAAAAAATGTCACAAATATTCTCATTCTCAATCCCAAACTTGTAACTCTGCATTTTTCCTCCATTCAACCTCAAATGTTATAAAATCCAATGCAAATACCCATGATAGTATGATACCTTTTACAAAAAATTCACAAGGAGTAGGGTCAGATTTTATTTATTTATTTAATTTATTTTAGTATTTTTTTAAAATTAAAAAAAAAAAAGTTGATTGTGGAGTGGTAAGAATATGGCAGAAAGGACAAAGTTGAAAGCATAATAAAACTGACGTCAAAGCAAGCTTTAATTTTTAACTTTTCTTTGTGCTTTCTTGGTCATACACTCATATCTACGCAAGACAATTCCACTAATTACCGCGTATTTTGCTTCAGCATCCACTCCATAGTCCCTACAAGTTGGTCCCAGCAATGGCAGTTTAAAAAATGGAGCCAGATTGCTTTTAACAATCTACATGTGAATTTTGAAGTGAGAATATAAAAGAGACTCTCTGAAAGTTTTTTAGGAGACTTGGACCCTCACCCTCTTTGATGACACAATCACATGAATTAAAGTGTTCAATCCGACACAATATGATGTGGATTTAACTTGATGTTCAGGGTCTTGGTCGCATCATCCATCCATTTAGGTACCCCTATTCCTGTTTTTTTACATGTTCACACAAAATTGAAAATTCTTTGCTTTCTCAGCAAAATTAAGTGATATGATATGTCATATGTGTTCAACCAAAATTGTCCTGCAAAGTTTGTGCTGAGATTTGGGAATTGAAATGTAGTCAACAGTCACCAATAATTTGAACCGCCAAAAATAAACTAAGAAAACATGTTATGAGTCTATATCAAATGTGAGAAACTATATGAATATATGGACTTATATATATATATGAACAGAACTAGAAAACTAAAACTTTATAGGTGTGAACGGGGCTGATGAAGTGGTTGGTGGGGCCATTTGCTTTGGAATTTTGGGTGCACTTGAGACAAGCAATCTCAATTCTCAAACTTTCGGTGTGTTGTGTGCAATAATCTTTAACTGTTAATTCCTTCTCCCAACTGTTATATATAGCACACCATCTCTGGCTTCTTTTACTCTACTCTACTCTACCTTCTACTCTCCACTCTCTTCCTTATTTCTATCAATTTTTTTCTGTTTCCAACTCAATTTCACATTCTCCATACAAAGTAACTACATTACTATTTAATTTGGTTCATCTTAACTTCTGGGGCTTTCAAAAGCTTCCAACTTTTTTGGAAATCTTTCCTACTCAAATTTTGGACTAGTGCCCATTTTTCTTTTGTGAAAGTTGGTATTTGGGTTACACTGATTTGAACATCTGGTTACTTACTCCTCAGTTTGGTTCATTTTTTCTTAACGGGGATTAATATCAAAGGGGTGTTGGTGGGGGAAGGGTGTGATAGCTTCATAAGAGACCTCAAATTTCTTTTTAAGACCATGATTCTGGCACACAACGGGTGCCTTCTGTTGAATTCTCGCCTTATTCTTCACAAAGAATATATCATAGACAAAAGTTTCTACTTTTGGATCTTTCAGATTTTTAATAGCTATAGTCTTGGTACCTAACAGGAAAATTCTATATCCTTCACCAACATTCTTGAAAATACTATCTTTTTTGTTGTGTTAAATTGAGACCGGAAGAGACTAGAAAACTGCATATACCTTTGGTTCCTTGTTTCTCAATTATACACTTTCCATTCTGTAAGTGAGAATGGGAGGGGCATCACTGCCTCCGGGTTTTCGTTTCCACCCTACTGATGAAGAACTGATAGGATACTACCTGAAAAGAAAAGTTGAGGAGCTTGAAATTGAACTTGAAGTTATCCCTGTGATTGATTTGTACAAGTTTGATCCTTGGGAGTTGCCGGGTAATCTTAAATTTCACATCTTAATCATTTACTTAAACACAAGAAAGATTTTCATCTATGCTAGTGTGAACATACACTTTATGGATGCTATAAAAATACTAGAAAGCAGTGTTTTGTATGTTTACTTTACTTCAGTGGTTAATAATTATTGCTGAAGCACTAACTTTTCAGCTTTACTTTAGTGTTAAATATCAATGGAATCAAAAGAAAAAACAATGATTTCGTTTCTAAGAGGCCTAATTTGAATTGCAGAGAAGTCATTCTTACCAAAAAGAGACTTGGAATGGTTCTTCTTTTGTCCAAGGGATCGAAAGTATCCGAATGGATCAAGAACAAACAGAGCTACCAAAGCAGGATACTGGAAAGCCACTGGAAAAGACAAAAAGGTTGTGTGCCAATCTAGTCCATCAACATCAATCATGAAAGCCACCGGATATCGCAAGACCCTTGTTTTCTATCGCGGAAGAGCCCCTTTAGGCGACCGAACGGATTGGGTTATGCACGAGTATCGCCTCTGTGATGATCTTGGCCAAGACTCACCAAGTTTTCAGGTAAATATTTGGTTCTAGTCTTTCATATGTTAATGCTTTGCTTTGGATTGGATTGGCCTTAAAGATTTAGTTCCTTTTGTAGGGTGCTTATGCTTTGTGCCGGGTTATTAAGAAGAATGACAAGGCCAGTGATTACAAGGGTAAAAGAGGTGTCAGCAGTTCCAAGAATGAGAATGAGAATGAGAATGAGAGCTCAATGAGATTGTCATCCTCTAAGGAGCACTTGAGCATCTCTGCTGATGTTTCTTCTCAAGCAAGTCAGCTATGCAGCGAGAGTCGTTATTCGAGCCCTATAGCTTCTCCTTGTGCATACAATGTGGCTGCAACGGCCGGGTTTGAGCCACCTTCTGTGGACACTAATCCTTCAACCTTCTTGGTCTCCCCTGATATGATTCTTGATTCTTCAAAGGTAGTGTGTTTTGTAGCAAAAGAAGGAACACTTGATTGAATAGCTATGTATTAGGGGATAAGTTTATGACATTTTTGCTCAAATTGCAGGACTTTGCTCAAACACAAGATGTTATTTCAGGATTCTTTCCGCATCATGAATTGCCAAGTACAATGACACCATGGCAATCATTGGAACATACAGAGATTTCATCCAGTTCATCCTACTCAAATTTCAATGGGGAGATAGAATTCTCTGATGAACTCGGCCTAATTGGCCGAATGTCGCGTTACTCAGGACAAGTAGACATGTTAGACTTCTATGGAAATGAGGAAGTGCTGTATGAATATGAAGGATATGACCAGATCAATTCAATCAGAGATCCAAGACAATTCTGAAGTGAAAAGGAAAATTTCTCCTTTTCTTGTAATGCTAAGCATATATGGGAATGGAAGTAAGGGAGATCTTGATGATGGAGGGATCTCTGAGGCAACGCCTTTTAATGTGTGTCTTGGAGTGAAAAATAATGAGTACAAGCTGCTTCTTCTGCACAAATGCTCCTAGCTATGTTTATCATTTCATGCAGTTGTGTAAGATGCTCGGGTGACATCACATTTTTTAAATTGCACCTGGTGTTTGGTCTTAAATTCATTCACCTTATGTAATGAAGGAGAATTTCTTATGTTTCTTATATTTATTCACCTTTCTTTACATACTAACTTAGTAACTTACATGAATTGAAATGCATGCTTATGCATTTTTGCTTTTCCTCCAATGCTTGCCTAATTTGTTAACACAGCAAATAACTATGGGATATGAGGCATGAATCATTCTTTTTATATTAAATCTTCATTAAGGTAAGTTAGAGTTGAATTGTATTCTCCACCCTACTCCAAAAGCAAAGAAATCAAAATGTTTGGCTTTGAAAAGTTCCAAATTATATGCAGACAAACTAAAATAGGTAGAATGAGCATATGAACAAAATCAAACTCCTGTTTCTCCTTTATGTCACAAGAGCCGTCATGTATGCTTATCACTGCATAGTTTTTATTTGAAAATAAAGCTTGGGGATGAGTTTTACTTTTAGAGTTGACAAGACATTCCAATCTTTAGTTGCTTTGAGAAGCATCCAACAAGCTTTCTAGGGGCCAACTCTTTTAACTCTTAGTGGGAAATGATCATTAAAATCTTGATGAGTTTTCCAACAAATTTAAAAATCAAATTCATCCATAAAAAGTTTCACCTTATCATTTATGAAGAGAAAAGGCAGTGCTATAGTGCAAGCAAACAAAAAACAAAAGATTGAATATCATTACTAAGATTTGACAAATCAGTTTAAGATGAGAAATTCTGTGATATTACTTTATCTTTAGATCAGTGCAGTCTCCTGTGGTGCTATCATTGTTTTCACTTTGGGTGCTATCTTAGTTTGAAATTTGATATAAACCTTATGCTTTTACGCTTTGACCCTCTTGAACTTCCTGTTCAATCCCCCCATTGAATTCACTGCATCCTCACCAAGCAGAGAAAATGCAAATCTATAAATATTGGGTGTCACATGGAAAGCAAAAAGGAAAAGAGGTTAAGCCTACACCAAATAAGCTAATTAGAAATAGTCAAATGTGAATCATACATTCTTAGCTACACATTTTCTTACAACACTTGACTAGTTTAACATTACAGATAGATCTAAAATCTGAAGCCAGATAGAGCATGGAGAACAAGAATCTAAACCTAGCATGATAAGAGATGAAAGACAGGTTGAATTTTCATGATCATTCTGGTTTCTGTTCACTACCAATATCGGACTAAATTGAGTATTAACTCATGTCGAAATGGATTAATCCATTCTTTTGGTTAGCAATTTCCAAACACTAACCAAGATTTTAGGGTATGTATTCTTCTGATTCTGTTGGAAGAGTTTTGGCCAAACAAGACAAAGAAGATTGAATCATGGACTAATAATGCATGACCTTTTGGATTGCTTTCCTAAAGCAGTAACAACTGTCAAACTATAAACTGTAACAAATTGAAAACAATCTCATGTTACAATCTTTGGCATCTACCACCCTGGGATTCCCAACCAAAAAGTGTATTATATATGTGACATGTTCCTCACTAAGCAGACATCTTTGATAGAAAAACTTGTCTAACCACTATGCTCCACTTGTAGAGTTGAAAACGAAATGAGTGAAAAGCAATCTCAATGGAAGTTATTTTATTGACACTGCTATTTGATATGTTGATCAATTTCTTGTTGAATGTGGGAGGGACTTTATTTGTATTGGTTGCTAATGAAAAATGAAGAAAAGATTATAGATACTGCCAAAACTTTCAACCATGAGAGAAAGTGGCCCTTTGATATATATAAAAAATCAGAAAAATTCTTCCCTTGTTAGCTTGTTCTCTGATTTTGATATGCTTGCAGCACAATTTGGTGACTATTTGCAATTAAATCCTTAGATTGGGAATGTCTTATAATAATAACAGGTAAGATTCTCATTTTGGTGAGCAATCCAGGTTACAATGGAAGTCAAAAGCTTAGACAGAACACAAATACTAGTCTACTACCCTTTTGACATCATGCATCTTATAACCTGAACTATATTATGATTAAGAGAATGTTTATATTAATAAGCTTCTACTAAGAGTACATTAAAAATTGAAAACATACTCAAACATAATATATAAGAATTAAGATCATGCATCACCATGTGAAGGCAAATGGTTCTGCATCACATCGACTCGGGGTTCCTCACAAGTCACAACAATGTTATCATCAGGCCTGAAGTCTTTGAAGCATGCTAACCTGCCCAGTTCCTCAATTTCCTCAATGACAAGGTCTAGCTTGGCCACCATTTCCACAAGCAAAGATGCAAAAGCAGCAAAAGGGAGAGCCTCAGAGAACTCAAGGCTAGTGATAGCAATCTTACTCAACTGTGGTCTCAAGGACTTTCCTTCTGTTTCCTTTGAATGTTCATTGCAACCCCTCTTTGTTTTCCATTCCAACAATGCAGAAGAGTCCGTCTTAACGCTCGATAAGGAGAATCCAGATGTCTTTCCCTGTCTTTCTTGGCCAACTTGTGCTGCAGCTATCTTGAACATGCTGTTACCATGGTTGTGCTTGTTCTTGGAGCCCAAGAAAAGGCGTGGCTGGGATTTTATGGCAGTGTTAAGATCCTGCAGGGCTTCATGGAGATGATCAGAGAGTATTTCCGGAGAGATATGGCGCCGGTGCCTTATGCTGTTAGCAAGTTCTATCAGTGCTTTTGATACCTCTGCTGAAAGCCTTATGCAGGGGTCCTTGAACATGGCTCTAACAGATCTTGGAGTCTAGAACAAATAAAAAATCAAACTTAAACTATCAATATCACTCTATCAGTGAGATTTAAAGCTCAAACTTATGAAATTACTGATGCATTACCTGAATTTCTGTTCTCAAACAGCCATGTAAAGCAACCACAGTGTATCCGAATTGGCGAAGAACAGCTCCAACTTTAACATACTGCTGCCATGGAAATCTGTGACATGAATGCCTTGGCTCCCAACTTGCATGTAATGCCTATCCAAATTAAAATAGAATAATTGCATTACTAGAAGATCTTCTATCATCAATACTTCATTGGAATAATGAACCAAGGAATGATTAAATGGACTTACCAACATTTCATCAGAGGATTTTGAATCCAAAACAGCTTTATAGCCTTTGTATATTGGATCCTCAGATGATTTGTCCTCTCCAGAGGCTTCAATTTCTCCATAAAAGTATTCATTCACACAAGCTGCAACATATCTCAGCATGGTTAAGTGCTAACTATGGCAAATTATCAATTGATTGTATATATATATTTATATCACCTTCTATTGATTTTGCTAGGCCTTCAAGCTTGTAAACTGTTGAATTATGGAGATCTTCCCCTGACCAATTTGGGAATATGAGCAAACTCATGAGGAGGCAAATGCCACAGCCAATAGCAATGGTGTAGATTCTGTCATGTGCAATCTTAGCTACAGCTCCTGGCTCAAGAATAACAAAATAAACCTCAAAATTATTAGTCATCACAACCTTGTTGCTACTCAATTGTCACAACCATTATTAAAGTATATACCTATAACAAAAACTGCAGCCCCAATGAAAATAGCTTGAACAACCCTACTACATGCATTTGCAATATATCCAACAATAAATGCCAAAGACCCTGCTAACAGTGTCCCTAATCCTCTATTCAGCCCTTTGCATAAAGTTGCTCCTGCACCCATCACAACACAACCAAGATATTAATATATACAAAAATGTTACGTGCGCATAAAAAATCAGCTACTAAATCAGTCATTGTACCTGCAGTGAACTCGAGGACGACGACAACAGTCATGACAGCCCAGATGGCACTCTGGCCAATCCAATGGTACATGGGCTCCAAGAGATACATCAAAGAAACAAGAGTGAGAGAGAGACCAACTTTGAATGCATGGATCAACCTTCTAGGGTCTTCACGCCCCACACTCCACGTAGTCTTCCATGCAACACTAGGAAACTTTCTCATCCTCTCACCAAACACATTTGCACGCTTCATCCACTTCCCATCAATAATGCTTCTGCTTCTTCCATTGTTCTCATTGTTATTATTCTCCCCAACTGCCATTTCCAACCCTGCATGAACTTTAGGAACCATTTTCTTTTTAACTAAGTTGTAATATATGATTAGTGTTATCAATTAGTTCGATGATCATGCATGTTTGAGCATGCAAGAAAATAATAAAATCGAAGTGGGGATTGTAAATGTATGACATGTGAACCCCAACTTTGTGACACGGAGCAGCTTCAAATTTATAGGGAGAAGCTACTGGTGATGCCATTTTCTACCCTTCATCACATGCATTCCATTAAAGTGAGTAGCTTTAATTTCTCTCTAGTGTTATTTAGAAGTCAGCAAAGCGTGGAACCACATTTATACGATAACTATTTTTGTGGTCAATTGTTAGGAAGGACACATGTGTATGTAAACCATTCAAAATTGACCAATATATTAATCAAAGAAAATGTTAATCTATTGATATTAACAATAATCTTTTTACGACACTATATTATTATACTATTTTTATAAAAAGCTAAAGCTTATAAAAGATCAAAACTTATTCTTCACAGCTGCTAATAACAGTTAACATGAAATCAATTTAGGTTCATCATTTGATCAGTTCATTCATTAGCTTAAATATAAATCGAGAGTTCGAATTACATCTTATATATACAGTAATTTATTAACCAATAATAAATCTTTAAATGAAGTTTGGATTTACATATTAGTTCTTAGTATATGGGAGTGAGAGATACCTTTAAACCAAAATAATAGAGAACATGCAAAGTTGCAAACTATTGTCTATGAATATATAAAAGATTTGTGTTATGTAAAGTGTAAACTTAAAAACATCCACCAGTTATTGAAATTTGAACATATTTTATCCATCCTAGGTAGAAAAATGCTTAAATAAATAGGGTTTAGGCAGAAAAGAAAAGTTGGTTAAATATGTTGAATATTAAATAAATTAGGGCCACAAAATAAATAAAGTTGCACCGACCAAGCTAAGGCTACGAAGTACGTCCGTCCATGAAGGTACAATTATGCGGCAGCAGACGTTCAACTAAGGGTGCATTATTTTATTTTGTGTATATTAATTCCAGTTTTCAGTAACTCAAAAAATCAAAATATTATTATATTCTTGGTGTGACTGAGTGAGAGTCTAGCTAGTTGGGATTATTAAAGGGTCCAGCTGCCAGCCACGAACATTTCACGGGAAAAATGTTTGATATGATAATAGCCATAACATAACATAATAATGCGAATGAATATATAAAAAGGAAAGAGGCGAGCCGTGCGTGTGAACTGTTTTGTTTGATGTGAACGTAACTCTATTTCTAAATCAAAAACGTAACTGTCCTCAACAACCAGCTGGTGTTGATGTTTTGTGAGCGGTTCTCTCGTGCACTTCTAACTTGTCCCTCCATGACTTCAAACCATTTGAAGCTCGTATTTCACCATCTGGTTCCACACACAACTTGCCATTTGTGTTGTTCTCTTCTATTCGTATCTTTCTTAGATACTACAATCTATATAAATAGATGCTGCACCATTCTAGACTGAAAACAGGTATACATGCATTTTTGGCCTCTCACTTCTTGATTTTTTAATTTACCTTTTTCATTCCTTTATGTCTCAAGTTGACCATTGTTTTCAACTACCTCTTATTTTTCTCAATTTGATTCGTCATATAATTCAAATCATTTTTAACCGAAAATGTTCAACTCACACACATAAGTCTAATCAATGTATCTAGCTATGCTAACATTAATCACAAATTACGGTAATGACACACTGGTAAGTGGTAATTATATTGGTTAATCAGGAATTCGTGGAACTAACGTTAGGGCAAGGGTGACTACATGTCTACATGAATATGCAAAGGGATGTTGGTACCCCTCAAGGTCTCTCTGTCTATGACATCTGACTAAAATAGAACATATTATTGGATTATACCTTAAATATTAACTAATATCACCTACTAAAATAAAAGATTTATATATTTCACTATTCGATTCCCTATTTAAGTAGGATAAGAAATGGATTTCAGTATCAGCATGAACTGCCATTGATACTTAATATTTTCAATTATAACACAAGTAACATATCCCAACATAACATAACTGCCATTGAACTGCCATTTGCATGTTTGTTATTTACAAGCAAATGGCAGCAACCACCAAAACTGCAGCTATTAGATAAAAGGGCAAGAAATGACTGCAAAGAAATGAGAAGTTCACTGCATAAACCAATGCAAGCTTAAGAACCTGCACCGAACACACGGATTCTCTGTTCAATTGGAACCCGGCAGCAGGGACAGGTAGCTTTGCCCTTCCTCCCATACTCCTGGCTGCAGCTACCACACATAATTTGGTGTGCACACGGCAAGAAAACAATTGAAACTTCGTCTCCCTTGCATATGATACATTCTCTAGCACCGTTGACTTCTTCTTCAAAATCCTCAAGATTGTCTAATTCTTTAAGAAGCTTTGTGATTGTCTCCCTTTGGGGCTTTGCAACATCAGAATTACCTGTCCGTGAAGCTTTTGATTTCCGATGCTTATCAGCAGATCGAGAAGATACTTTAAGGCATGAAAGCTCCTGCTCAAGCCTCAGGAGATCATCCTTGCGACGTTGGAAATCTATCTCTATCTTCAGGCGTAAAGCCTTAAGATTTCTCTTACTGTCAACCTCAGCTGCTTCCTTGCTATGGCGTTCCTCCTCAATTAGTACCAGGGCTTCCTCTTTAGCCTTCAACTCTTCCCTGACCTTGACCTGTCATAAGTTATTATTCAGATTCAACTATTCAGAAGAAGCATGTGCTTGGCAATGAACATTTGTATTAAATAATTTCAGTAAAAAGCATGCATAAACAGAAAATTTCAAAAAGTTCAGCCCAAAAAATGAAGTTCTCAATTCATAGCATCAGCATCAGACTTAGCAGAACGCTGCAAATTCATAGCTTAGTCATAGAAAGGACTTGAATATAATCAACAGACAGAAAACTCAGGTATAGCTAATTAGCAAATAGCAATGAGGAATAACCAAATAATCTACTTCCAGAATTACGAATCAGAGAATACCTGTGTTGCAAATAAATATAATTAAGAAAGCTAAGAACCGATATAAAATCATGTACCCTCCAACAATATCTGTACAAATACGTAAGATGCTATACCTTGTAGGAGCAATTCTCCACAAAAGTGATCAATTCAAGAACACTAGTACAATTAGTGAATTCAAATGGATTCTACTGCATAAACCTGTAATATACAAATACGATCCTACAAATGAAAGACATCATAAACAATAAGGTTTCAAAATCACAATGTAGTTGTAGACAACAAATTCAAGTTAGATCCACATTCATTTGTTCAGGTTAAAGTCCAAAGTCCTTCATGCAGAAAATATAGATTTCAGTATCACAATAGCAAAAAACAAACACCACACCACAGGTAAACAAAATTCCTTTTAATGGGGCCTGAGTGTGAGCATTGTCTATAAATAAATAGATTAGAGGTGGGAAAAGAGCAACCTCAGCTTCTTTCTGACACTGTCTAATCCGAGCCAATTCTTTTTCAATCTCCACTATCTTCTGTTTTTCATCTGAAATCTCCTGTTGTAGCTTTGCTATCTGTTTTTCCCAAGCAAGAAGCCTCTTTAAACACTTTTTCTCCCTTTTCTCAACCTGTGTACAGTTTTTGACAGACTCTGATGCACTCAATTTAGAAGCCTCCAACTCTGCTCTAATTTCTGCATTCTCCGTCTCTAACTTTTTGACAGTTGAATTCGCCTGATCAACTTCACCACTAGTCTTCCTCAATGCCTCCTCCATCTCTAATAGTTTCTTCATTGTCGCGTCGTCGAGCGCTTGCTTGCCTTTCTTTAACTTCTGAGCCTCCTCTCTTTGGCTTTCCATCCTCAACATTTTCAACTCAGCCATATCATTGCTCAGCTTTGTAGCTGCTTGCACTGCCCTCTCATGAGCCCAATCCTTTCGGACCTTGAGCTCTTTCTCGAGATCCTTAACCTGATTAAACAGAGCAAGTAACACCTCATCCTTCTGATCCTCTGCAAGAAGCTTCATACAATCATCGAGATTTAGCTCGCGAAATTTATTCATCATGGAGGTAACAGCATCCTCTGCCGGCCCAGTGCTACCAGCGGGAATGGCTACGGCTTGTGGCTGCGGCAACTGTTTTGAGTGAGCCTTAAAACCAGCAGCGCACAGTGCAACATTTCTTTTCAACAAGGACTTCATCGAAGGAGAAAGATTAAACCTTTTTGGGAATTCAATATCTCTCTGCAACCGCAAACTCATCTCATGGCCGCAAGCGAAGACCAAATTAAAATCCGGAGGTCCCCCTCGAGACTCACAAAAATGTGGAGATGGAGACACAACACCAACTGCATTGTCACCAGTGTTGGTGGTAGTAGTAGTAGCAGTAGTAGTAGCAGTACGCGAAGAACAACAAGTACATTCATTGTTTGCAACCGGAACCTGAATTGTGCTAGCCTTTCCGACATGAAAATCAGTGACTAGCAAACACCACAATGCATCACCCTTAGTCAAATTGGGCCTCAACTGCTGCAAGAGACACACCATAGCAGCAAGAGAATACGCCTCCAATTGCATCAAATCGGTGAAAACAGGCATAGTGTCATCGCTACCCTCCAAATTGCCGTTGCTTTTGAGATAAGCCAAGGAATTGTTGAGTATGTTCTCCAGCGCATCGACGCCGCCGAAACAATGGCCATTGTTGAGGACCGCCTTGAGAGCTTGGTCCTCGCTGTAGCCCATGGACACGATCTTGGAAACTACGTCAGCGTAGACGATCTCCATGTTCCTCAAGAGAAGCTCTTGGAGCTCGTCTTCGGTGCAGAAACCCCAGCTGTAGGGAGGAATGTTAGGGTTTCGGTTGGAATTGGGCGTGGCCACCGTTTTATTATGGCAGGAATCCGAATTGGAATTAGGATTGGGCGAGGATCGAGGTTTGCGATTGGTTCGGGTGTGCTTGTCTTTGGCCCTCATCCCTTTATATCCGATTATTCGTGCAATTTTTGGAAGAGGAGACTCTTGAAGATAGCAAGGAGAAGAAGAAGATGATGATCAAGAAGAAGAAGAGGAGCAGTAGAAGAAGTTGCAGTGATCAGTCGGTGAGTGAGTGAGTGAGAGAAATGAAGGGGGATTTTTGTGCGTTGTGTTCGTGCTTCGCTTCGCTTTTCCCTCCTCAAGAATAAAAAGTAGACCAATCCAAATTGTAATGGTGAGGTTTTAGGGTTTGGGTTTTATTTTTTTTTTATAGGGAGTTTGGACCTGGGGTTTTGAATTACATGGGCCCCCATCTATACTCTTTGTCAATTTCCAGCCCTTCTTCTCATGCCCAACAATTTTTCTTATGTTTTTGTAGTTTTTTTTCCACCGCATCTCTACACCAATCTATTGTAGATTTGAATTTCATTTAAAAATTTGTCACTGATCAATAAATTGCTATATACACAAGGCAGAATTTTAACCTGCAATACTTGTTTATTTATTTATTTTTATTTGTTTAAATAAATTAGACAACCTCAATTCTAAACATCACAAACTCACACACACTATACACTCATCCACATATTTAAGAGTTCTACCACTATTTGGCCCTTGCCAAAGTTTGAAACTGGATATAACATATTAAGAGGCATCATATATTGCCACTTAACCTAAGCTACAGCTGCGATGTCACATTGAATGTGTGCAATGAATCCCAGCTTAATAAAGGTAGAAGTCCGTTCCATTTCCAAGCTGCTTGGCTATTACATTCTGATTTCTCTAATATAATTAATGTTATTATGAAAATATGATAAAAGTAGATAAATCATAGTTATCAGAATCGAACTGGTAATCGAACCGATCAAGTCATTGGATCACTGAGTCATTGGTTTAACTGGTGGATCACTGGTTGAACCAATTGACTCGGTACTATACAAATAAAAAATAAAAATAGTCAAAAACCTAAAATTAAATTTTAAAAAATACATATTTTTAGTAACATTTTAAGAATAATTAAGTTGAATTCTATAAATAACTAATACAAAAATAGACATATAATTAGTTTATACTATTATATAGTATCTTAATTAGACACAATAAGAATAATAATCTATGAATTATATCCAAAGAATAATTTTAAGATCTAAATATTTTTATATTAGTTATAAAAAATGAAAATATATATTATAAAAGCATTAACAATACTAAAGAAACGGTTTAATGCAGTGGTTGTCAACTTGGTCTTCAATTTAGAAGACCGAAGTTTGACTCCTACTCGCTGCAATCCATTTTTCCAAATTTCTCAACCCGCATGCTGACGTCAGCATGACGTCATCGGCACGCAGATTGACCGTTGACGGCATCGGTTCGGTTCTGATCCGTGTGGGTTTTGACCGGTTTAAATCGGTTTGATCGGTTCGTACCGATTTTGACCGTTCCATTTTCTTAAGCGGAAAATATACCAAATTGGACCGATACAAGATTCGGTTCACCGATTTTTTGGTCGAACCGGCTGGTCCGATCCAGTTTTTACAACTATGAGATAAATAGGAGCAAACATTTAAATATGAGAATATAAAAAAGTTGTATCTTGATCATATTCTCACAATGTAACGAAATAAATAGTCATTTCTGGTTATTAATAATTTAGACGCTGATAAAATTGATCATACAAAAAAAATTAAAATTACATTTATGAAAAATAAATTATATTTGACAAAATTATTCAATCATACCTAATTTTTTTATTAATATCGTTAAAAAATGAATTAAAATACTCAAACTACCTCTGTCTTATTATCTTCCTCGTTTCAACTCTATCTTTATTTTTTTTTGACACCACCATTGTTAGCCATCTGAAAAAAAAAATTACATCATTCTAATTTCATTATTGTTTACGTCTTCTCCCTCACCACTATTATCTCCTGCATCTTCTTTTCATTTTTTATTCTCAAAAGAAAAAAAAAAGGAAAGTAAAACTCAGATCAGAAAAAAGGCAAGACGGAGCTGACGACAATCTTCTCTGACAACGCATTCTTCCTCCTTTCCTCCTTTCCTCCTTTCCTACTTTAACGGTTTTCTTTTTCAAATCTTTCCTCTCTTTCGTGTGTGGAGCTTGAGGTGGCAAAGGCATGGACTTTGGTGGAACACCGAGTGCTGCTGCACCATTCGCTATAGATGAGGGATGTGGTTTGTTTGCCCGTGATAACTTGGATTTAAAATATAATTGTAGCGTGAACATCTTTAAATTTGGGTCATAGTGTAAGAAAAAATTTAGTGTAAACTTATCAAACTTCATTCTAGGGGCCTTGAAAGCAATGATTTCATAAGGTTCAACCGCAAACAAAAGATATTGATATATTTTATCAAATGGTTGCACCTTCTGCTCATAAGAAGATATAAATCGGTAACTTGGTTTTGTTAGGTCTTCAATCTCAGGATATTCAATCTGAAAAATTAGATATTTTGCTTTGTCTCTGATCATATTGCTTTATCACTCGATATCCAAACCGACCAATCCTGACTGTTTTGCGAATGAAAACTTTGCGCTTGTGAGGTTAAGGTTGAGTTGGAGCATCTTTAGCTTCAGGAGCAGCATGCTTCGCTAAATTGGTTTGATGGCGTTTCCCTTGCATATGAGCCAAATTGGTTCAATGTCGGCGGCGATGGTTCTTGTGTGTATGTGCGCGGTGGTGGTTCAAGTCACCGCTGATGTGGTTCAATGTTGGTGGTGGTAGTAGCCGTTCGTGTGTCTGTATGGCTGGTTTGTTTTTAAGAACGGAACAGACAAGATACTGATAGGCAAAGATACAAAATTTTGTGTTGTTGTATTATGTTTGGCAATAAATTAAAATAAATTATAAAAATTCAATTTATTCTTTTTTTTTCATTCAAAAAATTTGAGATGAAAAATATAATAATAAAAAATATAATTATAAAAAATTAACAAAAATAATGAAAAAAATAAAAAGTAAGTTGTATCTCTTGTTAGTGTTTCTGTGTCTTTCCTATCAGGATGGACACAAAATACACTAATTCAGTGTTTCTGAATACATTGTCTCTGTCTATGTCTCATCTGTCAAACACAATTTTGTGTCTTTGTGTTCCTGTCTCAGTGTACTATTTCTGTAAACAAATACAGCCTATATGAAGTCACTGTTGTAATTTAATGTTGGCGGCAGTGGTAGTAGTTTGAGTCACGTTTTTGGCCTTTTCAATGTCGTCAGCGACGGTGTGTGTATAGCAGTGTGGTGTGTGTATGTGTGCAGCTGTGGTTTCGGCTACCGCTACTGTAGTTCAATACCAGTAGTAGTGGTGGTGGTTTGTCTGTATGTAAACTTGTTTTTTGAGAATGATTAACAATGTAAGGGTGGCGGCAGTTATTATATAACCTAACGAGCATCCAATTTAAAAAATTAATATACACAATACAATTATTCCACAGGACAATTCAATTACTCTTAAACAATATAATCATCAAATGTTTAATTCTATATAAAAGTTTTTACTTAAATAACACAAACACAAATAAAATATTGTGATATAATGTTATATTTATATATCACTAAAATAAAATTAGTTTTTATATAAACAAAATTGTTAAATTAATAATTGACGATCTTAACTCAATGGTAAAGACTTTTTACATTAAGTGAGACGTCTTTTGCATTAATAAAATCTACTCCGCACTTAACACTACGTCACTACTTGCAGAATGAGATTGGCAATCCTATCTGACCAGATTGGATAGGTATACATGGGTCAGGCCACACCGGGTTTGGCCTAACAAAGACCCGACTCGAAATATATACCGGACCTAAATTTTAGACCCAAACCCAACCCTAAATCCGATGAAACTTACACACCTTCGAACTGGGTGAAGATCGAGTCTTTAGCATGTAAAAATCTTCAAATTTCTAACCATTATTTCACAATTAACGTAATAAAATTCATTTAAAAAATTATAAAAAGAAAAAACTTCAAATTTTCAATTTCTACTGTTTTGTTCTCTTCATTGATTGGTGAAGGATCTCCTTCTCCCATTGTTCGTATCCTAAACAAATAAAATCAAGAGTTAATTAGAAATTTCTCTTAATTTTAAGGTAAAAAATCATATACATCTTCATTAGAAGTTAATAGTTAAAAATTTATAAGTAATTTGGCATATTCGATTAAATTGATATATAAAAATTTTTACTATCAAATATCATCTTATGAATTCTCCACCAAATTTTAAACCTCTAATGTCTAAACTATCTATATCCACTGTCCATAAGTTCTAATGTTCGTCCACTCCAAAATCCCAACACTTTTATACACATTACAAAACACAAATCTATTTTAAAAACAAGACAAATACACACAATAAACACATAATTTTTCATTCAACACCATCATAATGTTCCTATGTTTTCTATTCTATCAAAATCATAAATTTTAATAATCAAAATTTCTAATAAGAAATTTCAATAACAGAAAGAATAATAAAGACTTAATCAAAATACTAACAGGAAGATGGTTACGATGGAAAAGTTGGCGGCGACGCTGTCAAGGCTTGAAGAGAAGGACTGAGAGGGGACTGAGATCTGAAGGTGGCACTGTGGCAGGCTTAGAGTGCGTAGAAGAGGGCTTGTGAGGCATAGAAGCAGTAAACTGAGTGAAGCTTGTGAAATGAATGCGTGCCCCCTAACTCAAGTAGCGAAAATTAGAAACTATGATCCCCCACCGGGCCGGCCCAGGTGACATGAGCTATGGTCCAGTCCCAGTTTCGTCTCCCATTTTGGTTTTATTTTTTTTCTTGGGTCATTTTCGGGCCACTTCGAGTCCGTGCCAACATGTCCCAAAAATCTTTGGGTCTGTGATGGATCTTTGGGTCGGATCGAGTCTTGTATACTCTTGGAATTAGATACTCACGGATAAGATATATGTTGTCACTCTTATAATAATGGTAGTGTTAGAGATAAAAAAGAAAGATTAAAGATAATAAGATAGGAATACTTTAGGTATTTTAATTCATTCTTTAACGAAATTAATAAAAAATTAACGATTGGATATTTTTGTCAAACATAATTCATTTTTTTATGGATATAATTTTAATTTTAATTTTTTAAGGTTAGTTTTATCAGCTCCTAAATCATTCATGGTAAGAAAATGACTATTTTTTTCAATAAAACACTTAGTAATTATGAAGATAGATTTTTTATTACATAAAAATAATATACAAAAATTCAATACAAGAACTAAGATAATGTAAACTTTGTAAAATTTGTGTGTCTTGAAATTTTTTCTTTAAGATTTATTTGTAGAGGAAGGTTTTAAAATAAATAATAGTAAGATATTATTTACATAACTCATTTACTAATTAGTTAAAATACATTATGAAAATCTATATCCTATTAGTTGATAATATTCCATAATCCATTATATATAATAACACTCTATACTCTATAATATGATGCATGATAATAATCATTTTATAACAAATATAAACTGAAAGATTCAGGCTGATGGATTAGGAATGGCAATTTTTTTTATGAAACTAGGGATGGAAAAAAGCTAGCAGCCTGCAGTTTGACTTAGTTTAGTCTGATTTGACTTGCTATAAAATAAGTACATATTTAAATTTTTTTTAAAAGTTTTAATATGTTAGTAGATCAGATCTAAAGTTATTAATTAATTTTATTGGCCTGTCAAACTTGTTTAAATCTGTTAAAACATAATTAAATATATAAATAATTTTTTATTATTAATTAATTATGAAATATTTTAAATTTATTATATTTTATTATAAATATTTTTGTATGTTTTAAATACTTTAAAAAATTAAAATATTTTATAAATATTAAATATGACATATTACATAAAAATATTTTTTTATTAAAAAATAATTTTTTAAATAATATTTTTATTCTTGTAAAATAAATTATCAGATTTTTTAATAGACTTTAAGTTAGACTAGATTAAATAACAGGTCAGATCTTAGGGGTGTTCACGGTGTGATTTGGTTTGATTTTAAGGAAAAAAGTCATCCGATCCGAACGCTTAATTTATGTGCGGTGCGGTTTGGATTGAATGAACTTTTTTTGAAAATCCGATCCGATCCGATCTAATTACAAGCGGTTTGGATTGGTTTGGATTTGCGGTTTTTAAATAAAAAAATTAAATATATATAACAAGTCTTAACATCAAATTTTAAATAACTAACAATGATATAACAAGTCTTAACAATATCTTAAAAAGCCAACAATAACATAACAATAGAAATAAAATTATAGGTTAGTTAAAATAAATAAATAAATAATATTTTGAACATAAAATATTTATTAAATAATAATAATACATGAATAATAAAAAAGTATAACAAATTGAACATGTTATAAGTATAATTGTAAATATAATAATAAAATAATAACATTATAGCATATTGTGCGGTTTGGATTGGATTGAATCGGTTATGAAAAATAGATTCGAAATCCGATCCAATCCAACGGTTTGCAAAAAATAGAATCCAATCAAATCCAAATTAGTGCGGTTTTAATCGATTTTCAATTTGAATTAGATTAAATAAACGGTTTAATTTAGATCAGTTTAAATTTAAATACTCCTATTAAATCTAATACTTTATAAATAACTTATAACAAACTATAAATTAAAATCAGGACAATTAACTACATAATAAATTAGGCCTGTTAAAAATAAAATCTAGCCTAACTTAACCTATTTTCGCTCCTAGATGACACAGATATCCACAAAAATTTATTCGTCGAAGAACAAATTTGAGAGCTATTTTCTCCCCGCTCTCGCGGGGGATGGATATATGTTTAATAAACGTGGCAAGGGACAAGTGGTGTGGATACCCTTTTAATTGTTTTTAGCTTTTTGTCACGGCCTTGGACACACTCCAACGCTACCGTGCCGGCACTCGAACTTACTCAACCTCTTGAGCTAAGACCAAGTCAGCCTAACCCTCAATACTTAGCAAGAAAGCTAAGAACACAAGAGAACACAAGAGAAAGGAAGCTTGGTGGAAAGAACACTTTATTGCTCAAGTGTTTGTTACAAATGATTCACACACACCCACACTAACTCTTACCTCCTATTTATAGCCATCCACCTCCTCAATGGATGGTTAGGATTAAATCTAATCAATGGTCTAGATTAATCATCTAGAACCTTCTTTATAAATATCTATCCTACTACTACTTTCTAAATACTTCTAGATTGTTCCATACAACTCTTCATACTTTTATATCAATCCACACTCTTCTAGAATATTCCATGATCTTCTAAAGTCTTCTAGAACCTTCTAGGGTATTCCGGGACCTTCTAGAACATTCTAGAATGTTTCGGAACCATCTAGAGTATTCTCAAATACTCCAGAAAACTATACAAACACTGTTAAATCTAACCTTCTAGAAATTTACCGTGACATTCTCCCCCACCTAATGCGCAGACGTCCTCGTCGCGTTCTGTTCATGATAGCGCTCTAGGTGTTCTTGGAATTTCCACAGATCTTCACGAGCTTCCCAACTAGCTTCAGTTATCGGGAGCCCTTTCCACTTGATCAAATATTGAATACTTGGTGGTACCCATCTTCGTCGCACGATGCGATTAGCTAAGATCTCTTCGATTTCTTTATCAAATGATCTAATTACCACAGGCGGAGCACGACTTGAGTCACCTCTACTCGGTTCGTCTTGATCTTCATGATATGGTTTAAGCATACTCACATGGAAGACCGGGTGAATCTTCATAGAGGGAGGAAGTTGTACTTTGTAAGCAACCTCCCCAACACGTCCAATGATCTCAAATGGCCCTTCGTATTTACGGATTAAGCCTTCATGAACCTTGCGAAAGGCTTTGAATTGTTGTGGAAGAAGTTTGATCATTACCTTGTCTCCCACTTGATAGCTTGCATGCCTCCTCTTCTTATCTGCCCATTTCTTCATCCTCTTTGCAGCTTTGTCGAGATAAGAACGAGTGACATCTGCTTGTTCTTCCCAAGACTTAATCATATGATAAGCTCCAGGGCTCTTCCCTGAGTAAGAGGAAGAAAGAGAGTGAGGTGTAAGCGGCTGTTGTCCAGTCACAATCTCGAGTGGGCTCTTCCCTGTAGACTCACTCCTTTGCAGATTGTATGAGAATTGGGAAATGTCTAGGAGTTTTGTCCAATCCTTCTGATTAGCGCTTACAAAATGCCTCAAGTAACACTCAAGTAAGGCATTCACTCTCTCAGTCTGCCCATCGGTTTGAGGATGGAAGCTTGTTGAGAAATGAAGCTCCGACCCAAGGAGTTTGAACAACTCTGTCCATAGTCGTCCTGTAAAGCGTGGATCTCGATTACTAATGATGCTCTTAGGCAATCCCCAGTACTTCACCACATTCTTGAAGAATAGTCGTGCTGCTTCCTCTGCAGTGCAGTCAGTAGGGGCGGGTATAAAGGTAGCATACTTCGAAAATCGATCCACTACCACGAGAATAGATCCAAACCCCTCAGACTTCGGTAAAGCAGAAATGAAATCTAGAGAGACACTTTCCCACGGTCGCTCTGATAGAGGCAGAGGTTCCAACAACCCACTTGGTGTCTTGTTTTCAATCTTATCTTGTTGGCACACAAGACAAGTCTTCACATAACTCTCCACTTCATCTCTCATTTGAGGCCAATAATAAGAAGATTCAATGAGTGCTAAGGTCCTTCGCTGACCTTGGTGACCAGCTCACTTGGTGTCGTGGCATTCTCTTACCAACTTCCTTCTCAGATTTTCCCACTTAGGAACGTATAATCTTCTCCCTTTTGTGTAGAGAAGGTCGTTTTCTAACCAAAATCTTTTGGTCTTACCTTCTCTAGCCAACTCCACCAACTTCTTGGCTAATGGATCGTGATGCAACCCTTCCTTGATGGTATGCACAATAACTCCTTCAACCATAGAAATGGCCGCCAACTCAGCCTTGCGACTCAGCGCATCTGCTACCACATTAGTCTTGCCTGACTTGTATTCGAATTCGAAATCAAACTCAGCCAAGAAGTCTTGCCACCTAGCTTGTTTGGGGCTTAACTTCTTTTGAGTTTGGAAGTAGCTTGTAGCCACATTGTCTGTCTTGACGATGAAGTGTGAACCAAGCAAATAGTGACGCCAAGTTCTCAGACAATGCACCACCGCGGTCATCTCCTTCTCTTGGACAGTGTATCGCCTCTCTGTATCATTCAACTTGCGACTCTCAAAGGCAATAGGATGACCTTCTTGCATCAGAACTCCTCCAATAGCGTAGTCAGAAGCATCAGTGTGGACTTCAAACACCTTTGAGTAGTCGGGTAGTGCTAGTACTGGTCCTTCTGTGATAGCAGCCTTCAACTCATCAAAAGTCTTTTGACACTCCTTTGACCATTCCCAAGAGTGGTTCTTCTTGAGAAGATCAGTTAATGGTGCAGCCTTGGCGGAGTATCCATTGATAAACCTCCGATAGTAATTAGCCAACCCAAGGAATGACCTCAATTCGGATACTTTGTTTGGAGGTTCCCACTCTTTGATAGCCTTCACTTTTCCTTGATCCATGCAGAGAGTTCTATCTTTAATGATGTGTCCCAAGAAGTGGACTTCGTCCCTTGCAAAGGAACACTTTTCCTTCTTCACATATAGGTTATTCTCTCGCAAGATCTTGAACACGGTTCGTAAGTGTTCTACATGTTCCTCCAAAGTATTGCTATAGACAACAATGTCATCCAAGTAGACCACTACAAACCGATCAAGGTAAGGTCGAAAGATCTCATTCATCAAGGTACAGAAGGTCGCAGGAGTGTTGGTCAAGCCAAAAGGCATCACCAACCACTCATACGATCCATACCTCGTGACACACGTGGTCTTAGGCCTTCTCTAGCCAACTCCACCAACTTCTTGGCTAATGGATCGTGATGTAACCCTTCCTTGATGGTATGCACAATATCACCTTCAACCGTAGAAATGGCCGCCATCCTGTATGGTTTTGAGATAGGCGGTTTTGCTCCTAACTCCAATTCAATGTTGTCATCCATCTTTCTTCTTGGTGGTAACTGCTTTGGCAACTCGAGAGGTATCACATCCTTATTTTCTTCAAGGACTTCCTTGATTTTGGGAGGAACGTCTTCTCTTTCGGATGTTGACTCCTCTTGTAATAGAGCCAAATATGTAGTCTCTCCCTTCTTGAACCCTTTCTTGAGTTGCATGGCAGATAGTATCGGTGGTCCGCCAACTTTAGATACTGTAGGGACCATGCATGAAGACCCTTTCTCCATGACGCATACTACGTCGTAGTATGGCATAGGTATTATATTTGCTTTCCTTTGCAAATCGAGTCCGATGACTATTTTAAAATCGTCCATGGGTGCTACTGAGAAATCCACAAGGCCCTTCCAAGAACCAAGAGTCATCTCAACCCCTTTTGCTACTCCCTTAAGGGGTTTACCCTTGGTATTCACGGGTTTGAACCAGCCATTCTTTTCGGTGATCTTCAACCCAAGCCTCTTTGCTTCATCAGGTGTGATGAAGTTGTGTGTAGCACCAGTGTCGATCATAGCCATGACGGGTTTTTCATTGATAAAGGCTTTGACATACATCAAGCCTTTCTTTTCTGCAATGCTTGCCTCTTCGGCCTTCACAGCATTTATGTGTTGGATAGATCCAACACACTCAGTTACTTGAGTTTGAGCTTCTCGTTCTTCAGCGATAGATGCCAAAGTCCCTAGCTTGGGACAATCCTTCATTTGGTGTGGTCCCTTGCACACGAAGCATCCTCCTTTGGGCACGAAAGCCTTCTTCTTTTCTTCGTACTCTTTTTTTGAAGAGTATGTTCCTTCCTTCTTGATTGAGAAACTCTTCCCCTTGTCTCCCCCACCTTTAGCAAAACTAGGCTTGGAGGAAGACTTGGGTTTAGAGTCTCCCCTATGATACTCAGTGAGTGATTCGGCCACCACGATGGCCTCATCGACATCCTTAACATTCCTTCTTTGTAGTTCTTGCTTTGCCCAAGGTTGGAGTCCATCAATTAAGAAGAACAATGCATCCTCTGATGCTAAGTTGGGGATTTGAAGCGTGAGAGTAGTAAACTCCTTTACGTAGTCGCTAATCGTACTCTTGTGCTTCAACTCCCTCAACTTCTTCCTTGCTTCATAAACCACATTCTTAGGGAAGAATTGTCTTTTCAATTCCCTTTTGAAATCTTCCCATGTGGCTATGTTGCAAGTACCCTTTTCCATATCTACGCACTTTCTCCTCCACCACAAAGTAGCATTATCAGAAAGGTAGAGAGCTGCAGTGCGTACCTTTATTGCTTCTTCGACCACCCCTTGGCCTTCAAAGTACCTCTCCATTTGCCATAGGAAGTTCTCCACCTCTCGAGCGTCCCTCACGCCCTTGAACTCCTTTGGCTTTGGGAGATCAATCTTTGTCATCTCCCTTATAATGGTTGGTCGAGATTTTGCCTCCTCGAACCAAACTTGAACTTCCTCAAATAGCTTCAAGGAATTCTCAAGCTTCTCTTCGATTTGGAGCATGTTTTCTTTGAAAGCATCTAGTTCTCCTAACACGTGAGCCTCGAGGGTCTCCTTGTCATGTTCTATCCTTTGGAACCGCTCATCCATAGAGGATAGAATATTTTCCAACATAGAAACTCTTTCTTCTAAGAAGTTAGGGTCCTTACCTCTAGGCTCACTTGAAGAACGTACCTTCTTGCCTCCCCATTGAGAAGGAATAGTATCCCTTCCCCTTTGTGACTCAACATGCTCCATGGTGATATTTGAAGCCATACCCACAAACCACTTGTGCTCCCTCTCGAACCTTGCTCGGATACCAAGTTGTCACGGCCTTGGACACACTCCAACGCTACCGTGCCGGCACTTGAACTTACTCAACCTCTTGAGCTAAGACCAAGTCAGCCTAACCCTCAATACTTAGCAAGAAAGCTAAGAACACAAGAGAAAGGAAGCTTGGTGGAAAGAACACTTTATTGCTCAAGTGTTTGTTACAAATGATTCACACACACCCACACTAACTCTTACCTCCTATTTATAGCCATCCACCTCCTCAATGGATGGTTATGATTAAATCTAATCAATGGTCTAGATTAATCATCTAGAACCTTCTTTATAAATATCTATCCTACTACTACTTTCTAAATACTTCTAGATTGTTCCATACAACTCTTCATACTTTTATATCAATCCACACTCTTCTAGAATATTCCATGATCTTCTAAAGTCTTCTAGAACCTTCTAGGGTATTCCGGGACCTTCTAGAACATTCTAGAATGTTTCGGAACCATCTAGAGTATTCTCAAATACTCCATAAAACTATACAAACACTGTTAAATCTAACCTTCTAGAAATTTACCGTGACATTTTGCATCAAAGCTGCACTTATAAAATTGTGCGAAAGTAATTGTTTTTATTTTTTAAATTTGTATATTTGCATTTAAATTAAGTTTGGTGTTGTAATTTTGAACATATTCTAATGCTATAATGTTAGTACTTGAATTTACTTACTCTCTTAAATTAAAACTAAATTAACTTAATCAATATTTAGCAAAAAAATTAAAAATATAAAAAAAATTGATAAAAAATATTTTATTACTAAAGTGTTTATTATAAATAATTTACATACATTAATTTAAAACTTTTATTCTTTATTTATAGTCATTTACTTTCTTGATAAACAGTTAGGATTAAATCTAATTAATAGTCTAGATTAAATATTTAAAATTTTTATTACAAATATTTTACTGACTACATTTATCTAAATACTTTTAAATTATTCTAAACCACTCTTTATACTTTTATATATATTTACACTTTTCTAAAATGCTATATGACATTTCAAAATCTCATAGAATTTTGTAGGATTTTTAGAATCTTCTAAAATATTTTAAAAATATTTTAGAACCATTTAAAATATTTTTAAAATTCTAAAATACCGTACAAATACCATTAAATACAATATTCTAAAATTTATTGTGATATTGAACTTAGAGTCTTTAATTTTTTGGGATTGATACTAGATTATTATAAAATTATAAACAAAAACAAGTTAAAAGAAATGAAAGATAAATAATATTATTTTAGAATTAATTTAAAAAAAACTAAAATATCCTTTAAAATTAAGATTATTTTAATTTGAATTAAAAATTTAATTTAATTTTAAAAGAAGTAAAATAAGCTTGTAATTAATTTTAAAAAGATAAAAATATCTTTTTGAGAGATTAAAGTTGTTTGGTTGTTTTAAAAATTAAACATTTATATTTAAATTAAAAAGATAAAATTATTATTTATGTATTATCTATTATATCTATTATATATTACTAAAATTAAATTTCTTCAATTAACAGCATAACTGACGTGATATGTTTTTGATATATTTTTGAAGGTGTTTTTTGTTTATGTTATTTAATTCATTTAAACGCATTAATTAATTGATTATTTATTTAATTTAATTAATATTAAAATCAAATTATTTATTTTTTATAACATTAATTATAATTAATCAATTATAATAATTCTTTTATTTGATTAGAATAAATGAAATAATTTTATTTTAATTTGTATTAATTTTTTATTATATATATTTTGATTACTAATTTTAAAAAGTATTATAATTATTTATTTATTTGATTTGATTGAGATAAATATTAAATTATTTAATATTTTATTTGACCATATATTTTGTTTTAGCTAGAATAAATAAATAAATTTATTTTAATTTGTATTAATTTTTTTGCTTTATATATTTTGATTAATAATTTTTAAAAATGTTATAATTTTTACGTGACATATTTATAAGATATTTTTATTTATTTAATTTAATTTAATTCAAATATATGTTAATAATTCAATTTATTATTATGTTAATGTTTGAGTCGTTGTTTACCAAAACTTTCTCTTCTTTTCTTTATCTTGAATAATTTGATTCTAAATTTTAAAATTTTATTCATTGTTCATATTTATTTTAATATCAAATTTAATATTTTTTGTAATTTATTGTCTAATAGCTATTTATCTATTATCAATTATATGATTGTAAATTAAAAAATGTAATTTTATTTATTCTTTTTTATTTTATCTATTTTTATATTTCATAACTTATTTATTATCTATTTTCTATTATATATTATTAAAATCAAATATTTTCAATTAATAGTATAGTTCACCTAACATGACGACGTTGAAGGTTTTTATTATTATTTTATTTGATTCATTAAATGCGTTAATTAATTGACTATTTATTTAATTATATTAGTTATTTATTTGACTGGAATAAATAAATTAATTTTATTTTAATTTATTTTAATTTTTTTGTCTTAAGTATTTTGACTAATGATTTTAATTAAATGTGTTATAATTCATTATTTATTTAATTTGATTGAGATAAATATTAAATTATTTAATATTTAGTTTAACCATATTTACTATAATTAATTAATTATATCAATTATTTGATTTAATTAAAATAAATAAATAAAATTTATTATAATTAATTTATTTACCTTACGAAGATAATAGTAAAATTAGTCCCTAAAAGATGGAGCGTTCTCTAAATTCGATCTTGAAAAATCTTATCAATTAAATTAGTTTTTTAAAGATTAAAATTAATCATATTTATTCTCCAGTTGTTATATTAACAATTTTCATCAACAATTAATGATGTAAAATGTTAATTTGATAACATATATGACACCTAATATGTCCAATAGATATTGACCAAATATATGTATTAAAATCTATTAATTTAGTATCTTTCCTCAAACATAAACCCTAGACATATTAGATGTTATGTAAGTTGTCAATTAACATTCTACATCATTCATCGTTGACGAAAATTATTAATACAATAACTAGAGGACGAATATGATTAATTTAATTTATAATTTTAAGAAACCGATTTGATTAATAAAATTTTTCAAAAATAAATTTAAAAAATATTTTATTTTTTAGAGACTAATTGATTATTAACTCATTAACTTATTTAATATTTCAATTATGAAAAGTAAACAGAAAAAACATACTATTAGGCCCTAAACCATTTGGTACATGCTAGAATCCAACTAAATTTTCTCTAAGATACTAGCAATCTTGGTTTTGTTTGGGAGCAAAAGAACAAAATACATGGTTTTCAGCTTCTTCTGAGGAGGTAGCATTAGTCCATTAACGAGGGTGTGGAAGTTGCTCCTTCTCCAAATTGAAAGCTGAATTATTGATTGATATTTCTATCTAGAACAATATATTGAAGGGAAGGAATATGCACTTGGAATCATGCTTATTACAATGGATGGATCCAACACAAACAGCATAAAAACTTTGTGGTCCCCATCCTTCTTGCTGTCTTCCATGCTTATTTATGGACCACTTTAATTTGTAGTATCAACATGATCACAAACAAGCTCCCAACTCACTCGCTCCAAATAAACGTTACATTTGTTAACAAACGATTATTAAAGAGATTCTAAGTAATTTGAATAAAAATTCACTCTATTTTAGAGGTAGGCATCAAAGTGGTCTTTGAAGTTGTCCTCGAGGATCAAAGTAATCCCTAAAATTAAAAATTTGTCTGAATCGTCCCTGAAGTTGATCTCCGGTACTCATAGTGGTCCTTCCGGTGAATTTCATCAACCTGGCGCAACCAGAAAGCTGAGCTGGCATTGTTGGTGACACGTTAGCAGCCCAACGGCTAGTTGACGTGGCCTAGTAAACGTTTTGGAGTCAATTTGGTCCTTAATTTAAGTTTAAAAACCCTAACCCCCAAATTGAGTCTGTTCTCCTTTCTTCTCCATCGCACACGCTTTTCTCATCTTCTCTCCGTTCCTCTCCATCGCACCAGAGGTGAGTCTTCGGTGTTGTCTTCATCATCGAACACCAGTGTTGATGGCTAGCGCGAGCAACGCAGCTGGGAGCTCCAACAACCCAAGATCATTTGAAAGCATCATGAGGAGGATGAATACAAACAGAGATGTACGTCTGCCAGAATGGTGTGCATGCGGGGCGAGACCAGTGCTGCGATGGTCAGCGACGGATTCTAATCCACGGAGACCGTTCGTGGGTTTCCCAAACTACAATGTAAGTGCTTGATGCTGTTCCTTGTGGTAAATCTAGAGGTTGGTTGATTCACTTTCCTGGGTTTAGACTGCAGGTAAGAGGTGGTGTGGGTTGTTTCTTTGGGTGGACAAAATTCTGGAAGAAGATACGGTGACATGTGATGGTAGAACAAGCTCCTCAAACGACAACGAAGAATGAAAGATGAAGATTGCTTGGAAACTTGGAAGACTAGAGTCTGAAGTTAGAGTTCTGAAAATGGGGGGGATTTTCTTGTTTACATGTATGCTGATGCTGCTGGTTACAGTTGTTGTGTTTGTCTTAAGATTGGATAGGCAGCATAGTCAATTGTATTTAGCCAAAAACTAAGTGAAATGTGATATGCATATGTTGTTCTGTTCATGTAATTCACTTGTCATTTTGGTTGAAAGGAATGCAGATTAAACTGTTTTACATGACTGTCCAAGAGTAATTTGGAATCTGAATAAAGTAGAGGTTATATGTATACATAACTGTTCCTGCAGGACTAATGGAATCCTCTAATTTTTTTAATCGTAATGGCATATTAGAGAACAACAAAAAGAAAATATGGTACAGCTCAAGTTCAATGAGGCCATAATAATCCATAATCATATATTAATGCAGTAAACATATACAAAATAGGCAAGGAAGAGCCAGGGCAATATTGTGCAAGTCTGTCAGCAGTTCTCAACATATTGAGAACACAAGTTTTGAACAAAAAAAATTCCCAACACTTGGGTTCTAAATGCAAAAAGTACACTGCTTCATCAAAAAAGTTAAACAAAATAATGTTCTGCTAAACATAATAAACCTAGTCTTCATTTTTTGTTTCTTGGTGGTCTGAATCCAGGATTCGGAACAAACTTCATGAAGTTAAAAAGTCTTGTTACGGTCCCTTGTGATGCACCTTGCATAGGATGAGCCGGAGGAAGAGTTATGGGTTGAGTGGTTGCTGGTGGGGTGGCAGCAGGTGGAGTGGTTGCTGCTTGAAAGCTGCTTCCTGGAGTTGCCTTTTCTTGTTTGGATGACTTCCTTTTGGGGAGGCAGTTTTGGTGGCCTCACAGGAGGAGGCAAGACCTATTAGTGAAGACATGTATAATAGTTACTAAAAGTGGAGAAGAACATGCACATAATAAGATTGAATGTGATATAATTTTGTAACCTCTTGAGAGTCATCGGTTTGTGACAATGGTGGTTGACTGGCTTCAAGTTGAATTTCGGTGGGGGGTTCTGGGACAACGCTGGCTTCACCACCATTAGCAGCTGGAGGTTGGACAGCAACAGCCTTAGCAGCAGTAGCAGCCACCTCATCAGCAGCTCTCTTTCCGCAGTTTCTCTTGGTGTGTCCTGATTCACCACAATAACGACAGTGACCTTTTTGATAGATTCTTTTCATCTTCTTCCTCTACTTTTTACCCCCACTTGGCTCCTCATATGCATTCTTTCTTCTTTTTTTCGTAAGTGGACCTGGTTTCTTTTTTAATTTAGGTGCTTGTGGTCTGTTATGTGGTGACTTTTCCCATAGGGCTTGACCTGAAATTGGGTTGATATGGAAGGCATATGTGTTATTATATGCCTCCATTGTCAGCCATTGGTGACAAAACTCATCTGGTCTTCTACCAACCCTTGCCAATGCAGCACAAGCATGCACACACGGCATCCCTAAATAACATTATCATAAGTCCAAATATTACCAATATTAAGCCAACAGTCAAGAAAAAAAATAACAATGGAAGAAACTGGTAAAAGTATCTCACCACTCAATTGCCAAAAATCACATGTGCAAAGCCTCTTTTCCAGATCAACAACCATGATAGTCGGCCACCCGTGAACCTCGAATTTCTCGTACTCAGAGTCACCAGACCACATCGGGACCCAACTCTTTTACTCCTTCCTTATTTTTTCCAATCTGCTGCGCTGTATAGGTGGTAGAATACCATTGTTGGAATTAAGCTTCACTTTGTTCCTAGCGATTGACCTCATTGCATACAGTCTGACTTCCTCTAACAGTGTAATGATAGGTTTGGTTCTAGCTTCTTTGATCCTTGAGTTGAAGACTTCACAAGCATTGTTGCAATATTGTCTATTTTAGGTGCGTTGCTGAAGAAAGTCCGGCTCCAAGAGTCTCTAGGTCACTTGTTCAAATACTCCCAAGCTTTCTTGTTAACTCTCTCAATCTTTTTTATACTTTCTAGGAACCCATCTTGGCTGGTGCACCTTGCACACTCCCATAGCAACCCTCTCAACTAGAGATCTTTCCACTGCTTATTGAAGTTCTTCCATAAGTGCCACACACAGAATCTGTGATGGACACCAGGAAAAACTTCCTTAACAGCATGGATTAGGTCCTGATTTCAAAAAAGAAAATAGTGACATACAAGTTATCGAGCATCAAACTGATCCCTTTAGTTTTATAAGTGACATCTATTTGGTCCCCTAAGTTTTATGAGTGACATCAACTTGGTCCCTTAAGTTTTATAAGTGACATCAATTTAGTCCCTGTTCGTTGCAGTACATATCAGTTCAATATATATATACCAGTTCATCCAGCAGTAGTCCATCTATTTAGGCAAAGCATTTGTACATTACAGCAAAATTATACAACAACACAACAGTTCATTACAACACAGCAGTTCAGCATATGTAAAACAAAATTATACAACAACAAAACAACAAAAACATGGACCAGCCTATACAAATAATATCAGAGCAGCCTATACAAATTATGTACTCTATGCAATTACTCATGTTAAAATTAGAGCAGCCTATACAAATTATACAACAACAAAATTTAAATAAAAAATGGATAAAACGTACCTTCTGCATATCTGAAATGAAACAGAGCTTGTTTTGCTTATAATCTCTCAAGTCTTGGTGAAGTAATTCCAAGAACCACCTCCAATTTTTAGTATTTTCAATAGGGACAATTGCATATGCAATCACATATATGTGATTGTTTGCATCTTGTCCAATTGCAGACAAGATCTGGCCACCATGCTGGGTCTTCAGAAAAGCTCCATCCAAGCCTATGAGGGGTCTGCAGCCAGCCAAAAATCCCTTCTTACAGGCATCCAAGCAGATGTACATCTTTTCAAATATTGGTTCATCATCAGGGTTGGGCTGAGGGATAACTCCAACTGTGACAGTAGAGCCTGGGTTACTCCTAAGCAGTGTAAGCCCATAATCCCTTACCATCCTATACTGGGCAGCAGCATCACCATACACAACAGCCCTAGCATCTCCTAAGGCCCTAGTCAGTGAACACTTGCTAAGTTCCAAGTCACATTTTGTCTTAAAATACTGAGCAGCCTTACAGTGTCTTAAGTTAGGATATTTTTGTAGCTTCTTTACCAATTTTCCTGCCAGCCACTTTCTAGTAGCCAATCTATTTTTGGTTTCCCTTGCACAAGTGTGATCATCTTTGAACGTCTTGATCTGCCAGTAATTGTTCTCAGTGTTGTTAGCAGCATAGACAAGCCATCCACAGTTCTCATCCTTACACACTGCTCTCATCCTTACATTATCATTCTTTTTAAACCAAATCCTCCGACCCTCCTGTATACAATATTCACGCACAGCCTCTTTGAACTCCATCTTTGTAGTAAATGTCATTCCAACAGCAAGCCTAAGCTTCCCAAACCTACCTACATCTCTAAACACAGGGAAAACCTCATCCGAATCAACCTCCTCCAATTCATCCTCAGAATTTGGAGGAGTCTTCAGTTCTTCTGAGTGCCATGAGTCTCCACCATCAGATTCCTCATAACTTTCATCTTGGGCATCATCATATGTTCCCATGGACCCGAACCTAGGAATTGGTCCAAAAAAATGTGCATTATCCTCAGAGCCTGAGTCAGCACACACAGGACCATCATCCTCAACCATTACATCCCTCTTTTGTTTAGAAGTTTTCTTAGCTTTCCTGGTTCTCTCCTTCACATTTATCTTTTTCTTTCCTGCTAATCTCTCCACACCCACATCTTCCTCACTAGACACTAAATCACCATCAGGCCGATATGGTTCATCCTCCTCACAACCATCACTCGCTTCACTATCTGAGGAATCCTCTGAACTAGACAATGCAACATGTTCTGTTTGGGCTGTTTTCCTTTATCATTACCTCTTACACTAGCTCCACTAGCAGCTGCTCTTGTTAATGGCCTCCTTCCACATGGTTTTGGTGTTGCAGATTTTACATTCCTAGTCCCTCTTCTTGGTACAGCAGACTTCTTGGACTCTTTTGATTTCGACCATGGTTTAGGCATTTCAGTTGGTAGCGACATTTTTTTGGGTGGATTTTTCGGCTTGGTTTTACTGGGCTGAGTCACTGTTTTTGGGGGTGGATTGGGGTTTGGCATAGGAGTTGCAGTGGGGTGGTGGTGTATTTTTTTGGCTGGTTTACTAACAGTAATTGAAATAGGTGGAAGCTTTGTAGTTGAGTTTGGTTTTTCGGTGGGAATAGTGCTGTGAATTGGTACAGAGGTTGTAGTAGATGCTGCTGTGGTGGGAATTGGCTCTGCATTATCATTGGTGGTGGGATTTGGGGTGGGATTCAAATCCTGTATCACCAAACCTCCTTCCCTTTAGATGAAACTGCCTCTTCTTCCTCAATGTAAAGAGGTTCTGAGACTCCATGTTCATAGTAAACATGAACAACCCCCTTGTTCTGCTGACCAAGGTAGCACATCTCCATTAGCTCCTTGTCATTTGTTAGAACCCTTAGACCATTTTGCAACGGCCTATTAGGAACCAGCCACCATGTTTGAGTGACCTTGTCATATCCAAGATCCTTGTGGTAGTCTCGGACAAAGAAGACGTCCAGTTTGTCTGTATCAACTCCTGGAAACTCAGAGACATCTCCACCATTGTAAGTCACACCTCAATCATCAGTGATGAATGATCCTCCATGGTGAAATAGGATGGTAAGCAAATCATCACCCATCTGCAATTTAATTTTTTTTATCTTATATCAGCCTCCCTAAACTTCAAGCACATTACCAACTTACTACCTCCATAACTAAAACTACAACAGCAGTAAACCCTTGGACAAAAAAACAAGTTTCCGTCTTAACAAAAACCCCCTTACTTAGCCTAGCCATTAAGAAACCTCCTCCCGATCAAACCCTAGCCAATACCTCAAAACACAAGCATGCATTCCAACACAAAACACTCCAAGAAAACGTTTTTTCCCCTTCTGAAGAATAGATTAACAACAAAATTCAAAAAACAGAGCTTCACCACACATTTAAATTTTTTTGCGTACCTTTATCAGAGAAACCCGTCTTCACAACTCTCTGCCTGATGCAGATGATGAAGGCGATCCTCTGGAGTTTACGTTCTCCACCCAAATACGCTCTGGTGAAGGCAACAGCATTGGCGCCACTGAAGAAGGTAACGGAGAAGAAGATAACTCTGCTTTGTGTTATGTTTGTGTGTTTGAGTGTGGGAGACGAGACGTTAGTGAAACGTTGAGGGTGGGGTTTTTTTTTCGCATAAAACGACGACGTTTTATGCCTTTTTGGCGCCACCCAACAAACGACGTCGTTTTGGCCTGCTAACGTATCACCAACGATGCCAACTTAGCTTTCCGGTTGCGCCAGGTGGACGAAATTCACCAGAAGGACCACTATGAGTACCAGAGATCAATTTCAGGGACGATCTAGACAAATTTTTAACTTCAGGGATTACTTTGATTCTCGAGAACAATTTCAAGGACCACTTTGATGCTACCTCCTCTATTTTATTAAAGAGATTCTTATCTTATTACTTCTACTTAGGAGTTAGGAATGAGTAGTATTTTTTAAATATGTACACATTAGTAATCTCTTTAAGAAAGGGAAGCAGCAGTAGAATCTTGCTGCTGTGCTTTATATCCAGGGGCGGAGCTAGGTGGTAGGAAAGGGGAGCGATGACCTCCTCTAATTTTAATTTTTTACATATAAATTATATATAAATTTCAGTTTAGTTCTTTTTTAAAATTTTATTTTAGTCTTAATTTATTGTATAAATATTTTTAACTCCTCTAATATTTTATCTAGCTCCACCTCTGTTTATATCTCAATTATTCATCTAAATTAGAAAGAAGAATCTTGGAGGATATCAACCACATTAAGATAAAATGGAGTAAAAATAACCAAACATTATATTCCAAGTCTCTCTCAACTCTGATTATAGTGTTCATTTTGATAGCAGGACATATATATTCTATAAACATACATCAGACATTAATTAAATATAAATATATATGCTGATGTGATGAGAGTATATACATTGAATGAAGGACTAAAATCTTTTCTTCTATAAAAGCAAAAATATATAAGGATAATTTTTTTCTTTTGGCATGAATATGTTTATCAATTGAAACTGGAACTACATACAAATATTAGAGAATTTAATCAAACTATATATAAAAAGTATATTAATCTAAAATAATTAAAAAATTTTAATTATTCTATCATTTAATTTCTTATCATTTTAAGAAATTTTTAGTTTGGTCATCCTTATTATTTAAAAGTTTATAATTAAATCTATACGTTAGATAAAACTTAAAAAAAATTCAATTAGTCCTTGTTAATTTTTTTTTTGAAAAATATGAAATATTCTTGGAGTATTTATTTTTTATATTTGATGTAAGGTGAATTACGAATATTTTATAATTATTATTCTTTTAAATAACTACTAGTAAGAATTTAACTAAAAATTTTATCTAACTAATATACGTATAAATTTTTTTATTAGTTAAGTTGAACTAAATTAGTCTAATATCAATAAAAAAAAATTGTCACTCTCACTCACCGACTCACTCAAATTTTATTGTTCAATTTAATTAAACTTAGTTCACAAAAAATCTTACACGTGTAGTATATCTCTTTTTATCTAGTACATCTATCTAATTATAAACTTTTATATTACAAGAACTTGATTAAATAATTAGTTAAACTATGTGAACTAACAAAATAATCAAACTAAAAAATAATTTACAATTATTCATCTCTTTTTATTTCCAACATAATTAAATATCACTGTTTAATATATGTTCTAAAACAAGTATTCAACTATTCATTATCGACTATTCAATTACAAAAGCTAGTTTTATAATATGATGGCATAATTTTTTAAAAAATAGATAATATAATTTATTATCTCAACTAACTATTGAAAATAAGAAAAAAAACTATTAATTTCTTTTATGTTTAAAAAACTAATTTTCTTTTATTACGGTCATAAAGTTCACTACCCTTGTTTATTGATTTTTTAATTGAATTGGATTATTTATTTATTTATTTTTAATATAAAATCAAATTTTTAGTATGGTAATTATTATTACTATTATTATATCAAATTTAATAAAATAACTTTCTTAACATAAACTTAAGAAAATAATTTATGTTTTATT
>NC_029776.3:5470460-5471795 GCF_000817695.3 Arachis duranensis
GAAATTTGTTAAAGTTTTAAAAATATTTTTAAGTTTTATTTTATTTTAATTTTATCCGAAATTTTTTTTATTTGTACTCTTGGTAGATAAATTTTAGTTTAATTATTCTATTGGTCTTTATAGTTTTATTAAATTTTTAATTATATCTTTATATTTTTTTGTTAGAATTAATAAAATATTATGTTAAACAAAATAAATATGCCTGGATTAAATATTTTGTATAATTTAATAGAATATTTTGTTAATTCTAATATTTTTATTACGGTATGAATTTAGTTACAAAATTTAATATAGTATATAGGAACGAAATTGAAAAAAATATAAATCTAATTAAAAATTTGATAAAACTATAAGAATCGGTAGAATAATTAAACTTTAATTTAATGACATTTTTTAGTACACCGTTAGTATCCATATAACATTTTTACAAATTTACTTATTGTCACAGATAAACTACAAAAAATGTATTTGAATAATTTTGTTGCTGAGAAGAATATACCCAAATTTTGTTATTGATAAAAATACTCTCAAATAATTTTAAAATACGACAAAAATATTTAATATTAAATATGTATTTCTAAAAAAATACTTAGAACTTGAATTTTGATGCAATTTTTCGCAAGCATAATTAGAAAGTTCAGATATTTTTATTCTTAAATTTTGGTGATTTTTCGCTAGCTATATATTTTTTGTAATTTTTTAAAAGTATTATTAGTTGTTGACAAAAACACACAAAAAATCTATACTTAACGGAAAATCACAAATTTTAAGAATAAAAATATCTCAATTTTCTAATCATACTTATAAAAAATTACATTAAAATTCAATCTCTAAAACATTTTTTGAGAATACATATTTAATGTTGGGTATTTTTATCGCATTTTTAAATAATTTAAAAACATTTTTGACAATAACAAAATTTAAATACATTTTCATCAACAACAAAATTATTCGAATACATTTTTTTGTGATTTATCCTATTATCACTCGCTTGTTCAATAGAATAATAAGAGAAGAAAGGATAATTAAGCAGAATCCTAAACCATGAGAGTTACTCATGAACTGTTCCCCCCACCCCCACAATACCTAATTCAGATATGAGAAGTTATAATCTTTAAAAATGTCCTACGAAATTAGTTGTGATATTACAAGTTTGCAGGTGAAGGGAAATGAGAGTCTTCAATGGCACTTGTGCAGGACCACAATTACAATCAGAGGCATTATCCCAGCACACAGAATAATAATAGTAATATAATGCAAATCACTCTCATACAAACAATACTCATTTAACTTTAACTGTTCAGGCTACGTGGTTCAATGTGAACCATCAAATCT
>NC_029776.3:5471877-5491991 GCF_000817695.3 Arachis duranensis
ATGGCTGAGCTTCAAAGCTACAAAGTAGGACCAGCCTTCCCATGTCAGACTTGATCTCGAGAATACTTATTTTAATTTTAATTATTTACAAATTACAATAGACCATTAAATAGTGAAGAAGATGAAAAGAGTTCTTTTTTTTTCTTCTTCTTCTTTCACTTACCTATGGCCATTGCCCATTAGTACTACCTTAACGTTTATTAAATTAATTTAATGATTGTTTTTCCCCAAGTGACATCCTTTCTTGGGCCCTTTTCATTTATAAGTGTATGTGTCTCTCTCTCCACCTTATCTAGAGCAAGCTGTGAAGGCAAGTTTGCATATTCGCCCCCACTTTCACATTATTCAACCAAAAAAGTCTCATTTTTTCTGGTGAGAGGGCCTAGCTTAGGTAGTGCTTCCTTCTCTTTAATTAGCTCCATGCATGGTTGAAGGAACCAACAAAGCCTCCACTCTTATTCTTCTTCTCCTTCTGTGCTGCTGCTGCTAATTGGTACTAATTAATGGCAAACTCTTAACTAATTAACTTTTCTTCATGCCTTTTTATTCCCCATCATCACTTGTTTTGATGCTTTGCTTTGCAATGTTTTCACATTTTGTAGGAGCTGTGAAAATGGGAGAAAGAGGGAGCTTTATGCTCTGATTAGAGTTCTAAAAAAGAAGAAAAAAAATACATATTGTTTGAGAGTTTTGTTATAATGCCACCAGTTCCACTTGCTCCCTACCCAACACCATCGGTTCCATATACTACGCCTCCATCAAATGGTATCTTCCTCACTCTTTCTCTCTGTTTGGGAAATTCCAATTTGAAGACTAATATTCTAATTTATTGTGAAACACCTTAGTGACGTTTGGATTTGATTTAATAAGTGGTTAGATGTTGATATTATTATGAATAAATAGATAATGTGAAAACGTGAATGGTCTAAGTAGGTGCACAGAGTCAACTTGTGTGTTCCGGTTGCAGAAACCTACTGATGTATCCAGTTGGAGCCACGTCAGTGTGTTGTGCAGTTTGCAATGCAGTGACAGCAGTGCCACCACCTGGTATGATCCAATTCACAAATTTCTGTTTTGTTTGTTTCTCAAAAGAACCAAGCATTTTATTAATGTGTGCAGGCACAGAAATGGCCCAGTTAATTTGTGGAGGATGTCACACTTTACTGATGTACATCCGCGGAGCGACAAGTGTACAATGCTCTTGTTGCCACACCGTCAATCTAGCACTGGAAGGTACGATGATGTTATTATGGGTTTATTATGTCTATCTATCTAAATGTTTTGTTAATGTATGGTTGTGATTGTTGTAACAGCAAATCAAGTGGCGCATGTTAATTGTGGCAACTGTAGGATGTTGCTGATGTACCAATATGGAGCAAGATCCGTGAAATGTGCGGTCTGCAGTTTTGTAACCTCTGTTGGGGTCAGTACACACTGCTTTTCTCTTCAGTTTCAACTTCATAATCAACTTAGCTTCCCCGCAAATCACACCTAATAATCACTTGCTAAATATCGTATTTTTTTATTACTAGTGGAGTAAATAGTCAAATTAGTCCAGATCATTCATTTTTTAAATTAGTTTATAAAAAAAAGTTTATTGATATGGTACGTTAATTAATATTACTACACATACCTAGTAGTCCTAATTAACTACTAATATGATTAATTTAATAAATTAGATCAAATCAATTCCAAATTAAAAAAATTTAATATCTCAAGTTTTTTTTTTCAATTAGGTTTTGATTTGATCTAAATTCATAAATTTATTATGTTAATAGTCAATTGAGGCTTTTAGAAATGTGTTGTGATGTCACTTATGGTGCCATATTAACGCATTTTGACACTATCAATAAAAAAAATGGAAAAAGAACTACTACTAATTTAAAATCTTTAAAGGACGAATTTGATTAAAACAAAATTTTTGAAGACCAAATTAAAAAACGAGTGATCTTTTATAGACTAATTTAACCATTTATTTATTATTAGTAGTAAGCTAATATGAATTGAAAATTAGTATTCTAGGAAGTGAAACTTACCATCTGAAATTGATAGTTAAAAGTAATTAGATGATATTTTAGTTAAACAAAATTATTTGTTATAAGGTATATATTGGTGTTATGGTTTAATATGATGTAACTGGGAATGATGCATTGCAGGACTCATCAACAAGCACCACAGAGCAGAAATTCAGCACTTGATAACTCAGCACAAGCTCTAAAAACCTTGGTTTTGCTATTGACATATATATATATAAACACCATATTACATATGATATATTATAATATATCACCCTTGAGAGAATAACAAGCGCATAAAAGACGAGTACGATGGAGGAGATTCTCTTCACATGTATAGAGCTATTTTTCCCTCGAGTGATTTGATTAAATAGTTTTGGTATTATTATTGGGGTGTAAGGATAAACTATTTATCATTATATGTTTTTCCTGCTTCTGGGTGCTTTTGAAGAAATTTAATTTTTTGTTGTATTTTTTCTCCCCTGCCCCTTCAAACAACAAAAGGTCCAAGTACGGCCACCGAATCTTGGTTTTCATTACATAAAACGCCACAGCCCACATGGGTCCATAAATTCGACAGGATAACATCTGAGTGTGAAATCCAACATACATACAGATTCCTGTTCAAAATCCATAGTACTTGCAATAATTTATGATCCAACTTAGTGACTTACAAGAGAAAATCACTAGATTTTGACATCATAAATACTAGAAATCTGTCTAGTAATATATATTTTTTATGAATTAAATATATAATAGTAACAAATTTGAAATTATTTTAGTAAATCTTTAATATTCTTCTATATAATAAAGAGTATTTTAGAAAAAGAAATTTATGCATCAAACTCCTCCCATATCATTTTTATATCAGAGATAGAATATATATCAAAACGGTGATTCTCGTTTAAATTTTACTATTAAGACTAAAAAGTTCCACCTTGAGCTTGGTAAAATGAGAAAAATAACAGTTTAATCATCTATGAATCAAGATAGTAAAACTTATACATTATCAAAGTTTAAAATTTAATAGTGATTAAACCATCACTTTTTTACTTTCTAATTTTTTCATGAGAGGATCATTTTTCATGTAAGTGTTAGATTAAAAGCTTATATGCCATGGCTCATATCTAAGAAAAATTCATCTCAATTCAAAATTGTTTGGTATCTTTTTTAATATATACTATAAAATCGACCTAATATATTTATTCGAAATATACATAAATAAAGTGTTCTTTAATTACATTTTTATTGATGTCCGATTTGGTGAAATCTAGTAGAGATGATATTCATTGTATGTTATTTATGATTTAATAATTAGATAGATAAAATATTTATCATCTAAAATGCTATAAGCGACATAATTTTACATAAATTGACATAGGTTTCATTTTATCCTAACTCTAATTGTGTATATATATATTCACAGTTCGAAATAGATATATATCCAAATTTAACCCCCAAAGATAAAAGCCTAATAATATCTTATGTTTTGTTGCTAAAAGCAAACATGAAAAGATCCAAAATAAGTCCAATGCATTAATTAATTTCACCTGTCCCAACTCCTGTAGTTGTCACCCCCAACTTCCAAGTTGATTATAGCCAATGGACCAATTCTGTGGAACAATGTGAGAGAAGATTGTGCCCCACAATCTAAGTTCCATGGTTACTAACAACTGATTTTTGACTTGCATGACTGGTGCCACCAGTATTCTAGGAAGGCAAATTGATTAATCGATAGTCGCATTCCCATTCAAATTTTGAGGCTATTATTATCAAAATATGAATGTGACCATAGTGCAACTTTTCAATTAAATTTTTCATGAGACAGAAAACTGTGGTGAAGAGAGCAAACATTTTGATCTCTAAAGAATTTTGGACAAGATATTTTAGTTTTTAACTAAAATTAATTATTCGATTGGTCCCTAATAATTAGTTCCGTTAGTCACTTAGATCATTTGCTCTGTCAACTCTAACGAAGACAAAATAGTCTCTAGTAATTTTAATAGCGAACAAATGGTCCCTAACCTTCTCTGTTCGAAAACGACACTGTCTTCCTCCAATTTCTATCATATCTCGCATATATCGCATAGCTCTAACTGTTTAACTCATCAACTTCAAGTTACACAATGTACACTCTGCAACTTCAATGTTTACAAGAATAAAAATATTCAATTTGTTCTTAACCAATTCATACTAAAAAAACTAATGACTATGTCTCTCAAGTACTTGTCGTCTTCGATGGATCCTATGAATCTAGACAGCAAGTCCAATTTGTTAAGACCCGTCGTCGTCGTCACTATCTCCCTCCTCCTCTACCCTATTATCTCCATGGCCATCTTGTCTACCACTCTGATCGCTTCATTTAGCTTCTTCTCCGAACCAATGTTCAGTAATTACTTCAGTTTCGATATAAGCAGCGATGACGATATTGCTCGCTGTACTGATAGCTTGGATGCAAGGTCGAAACTGTTTGCCAGCTTGGACTCGAAGGAATGAAGCACTCAGGGTCCATTCCAAATGAGAATTTGCATATGATGTCGAAGGAGAATCTTCTCATGATGTCCTAATGACCAATAATCTATATTGCTTGTTGGAGAGTAGAGAAAGGCGTGTCCTTGGGATAGTTGAGGAACTTGGTCTTGAAGATGTAGTGGATGTTATCGGGGTTGGAGGTGATGCTGTTATCAGGACGTGGAGGTGAATGTTTCTGGTGGGTAAAGTGCGGAGGAGGTAGATGTACCAGTCACAGAGATTTAGGAAGTGTGTGGTCCATGATATGTTGAGGTAGGTGCGACACGCGTGACAATTACACTATGACTTGATCTTAAAGCTGAAGAGGAGGAAGGAAAAGATGGATAAAAAGACTGTGAAGGTGACAAGAAGAGTATAAAAATTAGGGTTATACGAGATATGATGGAAATTGGGGAAGAACGATATCGTTTCCGAACAGAGGGGCTCAGGGATCATTTTGTCTCCTATTAGAGTTGCTAGGAACTATTTTGTCTCCCATTAAAGTTGATGGAACAAAAAACCTAAATAACTGACGGAGTTAATTATTAGAGACCAATCGAGTAATTAATTTTAATTAAGGACTAAAATTTCTAGTCCGAAAATGTTTGGAGACCAAAATGGATAAATACTCAATTTAGCATGTTGCAGACATGTTGAATAGACAATAGGCCAATGTATCTTTAAACCGAACAACAATCACAGCAACATATGCAGCCTTTTGGTTATATAGATAGATCAAAGCTCTTTTCAGAGTCTTCTGTGCCGATCTTCCCGTGTTCTGTCTTCAACTTGAACCATTAGGAGGTAGCAAAATCTATCTAACCCCACTATATATTTGGATTCAATCATTACAAGAATGTCAGGATCAATTGAAAGTTACTATTTTGTGTTCATCAGGCGTGCATCATTTTAACTTGATGACTTTGCATAGTTGCCTGTGAAAAAGAAATATCAAATATCAAAAGTAGTGGTTATGGGTGCAAAGTTGAGGAAGAAACCATCTTACTAACTAGGTCCTGAAAATCTCAAAATCCTATTCCTTAATCTGGTTAATTTGTTGTTACTGGCTCCAATTAAATGGGAGTAAAAAAATAGTTCCCAGTGGACCAAAGTGTCACCATACCCACCAAAACTTCTTCAACACAAGAGATAAATTACATTCACCTTATCAATGTATGGTCCAAATTTTGGACCACCAAGTATCAATTTATAGCTGTATAAAATTGACACCCACAACCACAAGCAACACTAAATAACAAGAATTAATAATTGCATTTGCATTATGCAAAAGTGTGCTCTGGCAAACTCACAACAGCAAAACAACGACTAAGAAGTATGCCAAAAGATATGGTTCAATAATTGAACAAAAGCTTTTACTGTTAAATATTATCGGTAATTCAATTCAATACGCTAATGAATGCCTCATTTGGCAGACAAATCAATGAAACATTTACGTTTAGTTTACATATTATGTAGAAGAAGAGAACAGAGACACAAGCCAGGCACATGTAATCAGATGGTAACAACCACCCTCCTTATCGATGGCCTGTTTTTATACCCTTAATTTTGACATTCACATAATATCAAACTATTTAGCATAACAAACAGTTAAAACAGTAGTTAGAAAGAGACAAAGAACAGATCGGCTTTTTGGTTAGCAGAATCAAACGTGCAACATTTCAATAATTACAGAACACTGCCATTCCTCGCAACTCGGAAGGAGCTTCATTGGAAAACTACTTGGAGCTTGGAAGTTAAGAGCTCCATAACTCTCCTCAAACATGGTCCTGTTCAATCAAATACCCTTCTACATTACATTATTCAATGTTTGTACCAAAAAATGCAGAAACTCGACACAAAAGCTGTGTATAATACTAGAGAGAAGATTCAGAAGCTTAATTTGTAGGGTGACTCACTCGGACTTTCTTAAATTTTACATTGAATCCCCACAAGCATTTCCCAGGCATATTCATAACTTAAGATATATCCAAAGAGCAAAAAGGAACCATCAAGTAAAGCTCATTTAAAACACTAGTTTTTAGACCCTTTCTTGTGCAACTTCCCCCACCGTACAGAAAGTCCAAAGAATCAATTTCTAGACCGGTTTCATGTAAGGATATTTTATACCAACAACAATCTGCCCTGGTGTTCCACACAATGCTGAAGTTTCCTCTCATCTGACATGATCTGTTTTCTCACTTTGACCAGTTTAGTATTGTACTTCAGCTTAAACCTTGGCTCCATTTGATAATGATCTACTGCAGGTGCTGATGACTCCGAAGAAATCTCCTCAATGAATTCGTCTGCTACATCTCCATCTTCATCTATCCTAAGACGCTTTGCATACCACTTTAGACCCTGATAAAGAGAAACACGACAACTCAAAAAGATTAATGACCTGCTAGGCGCTCATCAGTGAATAACTGGACAAAGGAAGGGGAAAAAGTTTAAAAGTGCAAAATGTCATCTAACTATGCAACTCCCCTAATGTATTTGAGAAAACAAAATAAATGCATCAATTGGATTTAGCAGAACCCGCAAAAAATGAAGCACTGGAAACTGCATAAGCAAGAAGCAATGCAAAACCTTATCCAGATCTCAGGCCAGAAAAGTTACGATAATTCTTTCTTATCAAGCAGGACAATGCCCATTGATATGCAATTAACAAGGCCAGTGAAATATTTTGGATACAAGGCATATGACAAACCGAGCAGTCTAAAATTTCACCGTGAACAATTCAAGTGACATAAAGGTGAGCAGAATAGGCTTAATGCTTGATCTAACATACATAGTTAAACTAAATCCAGCAGAAGATAGTAAAGCATGCACAAGCCTCATATGTTACCAATACTACCATAGTACCTAATTCCTCTATTTTCAGTCAATACATGTCAGCCAAACCCCATTAAAGTGCATAAAAAAAAAAATTAGGTTAACGATATTGCAAAATTCCACATTCCACAAGAATAAGATTTTCCTAGTTTAAGAATGATAGTAATAACATTCTCACAACAACCAAAAACACGATACAAAAAAAATGTAGCAGTCAATAGCAGTTCTACTCTCTATATATAGATGCTGGAACTCCAAGTGAAAAACAATGGAAGGGCCATATGATCTGCATTCTTCATGATCATGACCATGAAAACAAACACTACAACAGTTACCAATTTATACCCTGAAATTCAGATACTTAGCAGCGCAGAAGGTAAATAAAAAGCATAAATTGAGCATCCCGAATACACCAAGTTAAGCCCTTTTCTGGTCGCGCAAATTAGATTCAAGGTCTCAGGAAATTAGATTCGATTCGAAGTTAATCAAAACCAAAACTACCCTCAATTCAAGCAAGTGAAAGGGGAAAAAATAAAATTGGCTAATTGAAATTGACGATTGACGGACCTGAACTCCGCCGTTGCCGGAGGTACAAGGCGTGATAACGGGACCAGGTTGGGGGCGATCGACGACGACTTGGGCGGGAACGCTAAAGCCCCTTCTCGGAAGCCCAGTTTCCTGGACGCGAAGCGGTGTAGCACGAGGTTGAGCATCGGGTTCGGCGTCGGCATCGTGCCTGGGATCGTGGTCATGGGGTTCGTCCTTCGAAAACCCTAACAATCCAGCTACCTTTTTGAAGAATCCCATTAGTCAGATGGAATACAGAAAACGACGTCGTGGCAGCAGTAACAGCAGCGTTTGGTTTGATTGGTGTGTTTTCTGCACGCAAGCTTAGAAATTTTGAAGCAGCGAAACGAAGAGACTTAGCAACGACACCAATCTGCTTTGATGATGCACGCTCTCCTTTCGAGTTTCTATGCCAATTTAAAGTGTAATAATAAATCAGGATAAAAAAACGGATAAATTCAACAGTAATGAATATTCCAATTCCAATATAATCAATTCCAAGTGATGTGGATTTTGGTCCTCAAATTGAATGGTTGACTCAATGTGATTTTTAACTTGTAAAATAGTTTATTCAAATTGAAAAATTAAAATTTGATGAGAAATCTCACTTATAATTATAATGGACAAAGTTAAAGGATGCCTTGTTTTGAAGGAAGTGGGGGAAAGATGAATGAGTTACAAAATTTTTTTTTCAATGGTATTTTTTTTAAAGATTTTTTATAAAGATAAAAATAATTTTATTTTTGGATATCTCATATAAAAATATTTTTTATTTATTAATTAAATAGCAACCGAACAAGCACAAACGTTAGTAGTTACTATTGCCATCTATTTGAAATCTCTCTCTTTTTTATTTTGACCCTTCAAATTAGAGGTTAAAGGGGAAAACACACTAAAAATCCTTTGCGTTGTCATTCTCTTTCTCGTTGCTTTTCGATTCTAATATATTTATTATGAGACATGTCTTTTAATTGTTCATAAAACTTTTTACACATAGGGTAAAATTCTAGATAACTTTTCACTTATTAAGATGGTTATGGGCCAAAGAGGGGGAACAATTTTAATATAGGACCAAAACTTGAGTTTTCAAGTATATTATTTTTTCACCCCAAAATATGGAGATAGTTTAGCAGAAAATAAAATCAAATGATCTGATTTTAATTTTAATTTTTTTTATTTTTAAAAAAAATCAGAGTGTTTAAAAGTAAAAGAAAGCCTTAACGTCCAATTCTAAATAAACTTTAATACATAATTTTAATCATATTTGCACTTGTCAATAATAAACTAACTCATTTATATATATATTTACCAGGAATTTTAGTCCTACTTCATCGTTTCGTCGTCGCTTGTACGACTTTAGGCGAACGAGTATTATCCGCTCTACAACCTCGCAAAACACTACTATAGAGTTCTTTTGGTTTCCATCGAAAAACTTTAAAGATTAACCTACTGAACAATAGAGATTATTATCTATGCAATTTTTGGATAAATTGATTTTCGTTGATCGAATCGCCTTTTTTGATTGTCTGATCATCAATCTAATCACAAAATTTTAAATTTTTTATTTTTTAAAGTAAAAATTAAAAGGTCTGATTCGATTTGAAATAAATAATTTAAAATATTTTAATTTTTTAAAAATAGAAATTAAAAAGCTCGATTTTTTCCCCTTAAAAATCAGAAGGTTCGGATTTATTTTTTTCAAAATAGAGAGTCAATTTTTTTTTTTAAATAAAATGGTGCTACAAGTAAAATTAACACTCTTAAAAATTCATAATCTTAAAAAATGGTCCGATGAGTTTTAAATCATTTGTCACCTCTATATAATACCACCAAAATCCAAATAACATATATACTGGATTATGTTAAATTTTAGATTTAATTTTTAAATTTGGCTAACAAATACTTTTATCTTTATTTACGTTATGAAATATAACAAAAGTACATTTTTTTATAAGTCTTTTGTATTTATTAAACCACTTCTATATTTGATCCTAAATTTGGTAGGAATGTTTAAATAACAATTTAAAAAATGTATAAAAAAATAAACTAAAATTCAATTTTTAAATTTTTTATTTTTAAAGATAGTTTAGTCCATTTATAAAAAAAATATGGAAAAAAATTTATTTATTTAAATATTAAATTTTAAGAATAAAAATATATCATTTTTCTATATTTGTTAAAAATGATATCAAATTTTAATTTTTAAAATTTTTGAAAATATATATTTAATGATTGGATATTTTTATCGCATTTTAAAATATTTTGAAATTATTTTTCAGCACATATTTTCCATTATTATATTGACATTGAAATTCTCGTATATTTTTAACTTCTCATCACCTTCACAAATTCTAACACAATTTTCATATATTTTTTATTTTTTAACCTGATCTTCACAAATTTCAATACAAATACATCTCTATCACATATTAGGTATGGACTTCTATCTATTTATATTACTTTTTTGTGCGTTGTTTTTGTATTTTTTTAATAGATCTATGTTTGTTTTATGAATATTAGTCAAAATTATAATAATAATAAAAGTAGTTTATTTGAGATATGTGTCTCATTTTTTGTGATATGTAAAGGTGAGCTAATATATAAATAATTTTTTATTTTAAAATATTATATAAAATTTTAAAGAATTTGAAAAAAATAAATTATTTTTCGTTATAAACATATTTATTATAATTTTTTTAAAATTTTAAAAGATGTTTATTAAACATAATTGTGGTACTTGTGCTTATTAAAAATTATTTTTAATTTGATTTTACTAAACGCAAGTGTTGCGGCTTTTAAAAAGTAGCTTTCATAAACTACTTTCGAAAAATAAAAACATTACCAAACCAAGCCTAACATTAGTGAAGATAATATGCTTGTTTGGACGCTATTATTTTGATAAAAAATATCTTTTTTATTTTGTAACGTATTTGATAAATTTTTAGTAATAAAAATAAAAATACTAGAAAAATAAAAATATATCTTTTCTGTTTACATCTTTTTTTTAATTTAAAAAAAGATATTTTTTATGTAAGAAACAAATAAAAAATATTTTTATATTATTATATCCAAACATAATTAATAAATAAATTTTTTTTTATATAAATATAAAATTACCTCTATATCATAAGATTAAAAAAAAATAACTAAAAAAAATCTTTTTTAGAAGTTCGGCTAAACAAACCCAGTAACGATGAATAGTAAATAAGGCGAAAAGGAGGAGGGGAATAAGATGGAAATCTAAGAGAGATTACAAAACCCTAAATTAATAAACCCAAAGAAAAGAAAGAAGGAAGAGAAGGTTTCCCAGGCAATGTGTGTATTTATGAATGAGAGAGAGTGTTGGGGTCCGCGTTCCCATTGTTCCAGTCAGCCGAGTCAGTGATATACTCACTCGTATTTTGTTTTGTTTATACAAATCCCACTCTCTCTTTCTCTCTCTTCAAATCTTCCCTTCAATTAGAGGCAGCACCGCAACCATCGCCAACAACCTCACTTCTCTCGTTTCCCGTAACCGCATTCTCCATGGATTCTCGGGAACCCCACCACCAACCTTCCCATCACCACCACCCTCACCACCACCACCACCAGCAACCACCACCTCCTCCCAACATGATGGTCGGCATGGGACCCACCCAATACTCTCCCTCCATGATGGCCCCCACCACCGCCCGATTTCCCTTTACCTCCGTCGTCCACCACCAGCATCAGCAGCACCAGCAACAACAACAGCAGCAACAGCAGCAGCACCACCAGCACCAGCACCAGCACCAGCACCAGCAGCCGCCCGTTCCACCCACCAACAACAACGGCAACGCCGCTAACGATAACAACAACACCGTCGCGCTTTACGACGGTTCCTCTTCCGCCCTTAAGCCCTGCGGATTCCCCACCACCGACTCCGCCTCCGCCGCCAAGAAGAAGAGGGGCCGACCCCGGAAGTACTCCCCAGACGGCAACATTGCCTTGGGACTCTCTACCACCCACGCCTCTCCCTCTCCCGCAGTACCACCACGCGCCGATTCCTCTGCCGGAGGTTCTGGTGGCGGTGGCGCAACCCCCTCATCGGAGCCTCTGGCCAAGAAGCACAGAGGGAGGCCTCCTGGCTCCGGCAAAAAGCAGATGGATGCGCTTGGTACTATTATTTGTTTGAAGTAATTTTCTTTTTAATGTCATTGGTTCGTTGGCTATCGATTAATGGCTTTCTTTATTGGAATGTGCAGGAGCTGGTGGGATAGGTTTTACTCCGCACGTGATCTTAGTGGAGTCTGGTGAGGTATGCAGTAGGATCACTGAGACATAGATGAAGCTAATGATTATGAGTTCTATATAGTCTACAAATCACTGATATTAACTAATTATCTATCTTCTTAGTTGCATTTTTTTGGGTTTTGATTACTATTTGGTTCAATGGATGCTTGAAATAGAAGCAGAATTAATACTTGCAATGAGTTTAGATTGTTTTGGTTACTGTAGTATCTCAATATATTTGGTAAATGGAAGTGGCATGATGGTTTCATGTATTCATTGAGTGTTGATGTTGGTACCGTGTTATTGGATTGCCTCTTTCCATTTTAGTGATGATGGATATAATGCTTCGCTTTCAGGATTTTGAAGGTTGGTTATGTTATAAATTGCATTGATAGTGTAGATCACCTGTATCTGTATTGCAATCTTATATTGTGAATTACTTTCTTTTTAGGTGGGTTTGTAAATCATCTTCTTCTTAAGTATCCATTGTCTTATATCCTTCTTCTCACTGGCATGTTTCTCTTGTTTGCAGGATGTTGCAGCTAAAATTATGGCCTTCTGCCAGCAAGGACCTCGGACTGTAGTCATTCTTTCGGCTAATGGTGCAATCTGTAATGTCACCCTTAAGCAGCCGACAACGTTGGGGGGTACTGTGACATACGAGGTACTTTTTTAGGTCCCTTTTACAATATATTAACAACTGTTTATCTGCCATGATGAAAGATTTATTAATATTGTTTATATCAATGATATGGTATAATATATACTTGCTTGGTAATTGATATGCATATTCCTAAAAGTATGGGTTGGCGAGGACATGAAACTACATGCATTTCTTGTTGTCTAGCATGTAATCAACATATTCCATATTCTCCACTATTTTGCTTGTAAATGTATAATCTATCAGTATTATATATCATAGTGCTTCATTTACCTCGTAATAAAACATGAAAGCCTGTGTACCTTGTGGGATACCAGCTGAAATAATAGTTTTGTATCTTTAATTTAACATCCTTTCTTTATATTCCCGTCGTTTTGGTTGGTTAAATAATTTGCAAGTGTTATTTTCTGTGCCATTGAAGAGATTTGGAATCATAAAATCTTGAATTACTGGAACTATTTAGGCACATCTACTTTAAGAAAAGGTTTCAAAAGGTATACTGAATTCTGCATGTTCAGTTAGAATTAAAAACCTTAAAATTGATTTGAATGATATTGGATTAGAATCTGAGTTATGAGATGCATATGAAATGTTTTCGGAGGGAGCTGGACCTTACATTGTATGGTGCAGCTCCACCAGGATTCTGTATCCATATGTAATTTGGCCAGCGAAGGAAAGATCTTTCATATTTTGAAGTGCCTTCCACAATTTAATTTGTCAGGTTAAAAGTCATCACCTTTCTACTCCCTTTCTTGTCTATCTCAGGTTTTTTCTGTTGATCCAACAACTAAGAATGCTGTGAAGCTTTACGTGAAGTATTACTTATAAGAATATCTTGATGAGAATTTTTCATGGTTGCTTAATTAAAAATGTTAAATAAACACATGGATCAGCACTCATTTTCTTGATGTATATTTAATCCTCTGATCAGCACTCATTTATTATATTTTTTGTTTTTAGGATTGTGAAGGGAATTATGAGACACAGGAAATTAGAAAAATGTTTTATTATTTATTCTTTTTCCATCACAAAATTTTGAAAAGAAAAAAAACACCAAAATTGAGAGTCAGAAAATGAAAATAGATACCAAACACTTTGCGTGTTTTTTTCAAGTGTTGTTTTAACCTGTTTTTCTTAGACCAGTTGTTGTTGGTCTGATAATAATTTGGGTAGTGGTGATGGGGGGTCAGTAGTTTGGTACATTTTGGAGTGTGGTTTTTGTCCTAATTCCTAATTCTGAGAATAACTACTATTTGTAGATGCTCCTTAATTTCATTCCTGGTTGGTGGTGTTGACCTTCACTGAACCAAGTTTTGGAACACATAATTGAGCATATTAAGGGTCTCTGCGATTTATGTTTCCTGTTTTTTAAATTTTAACAAAGAGAAGAATAAAGAAAACAATGAAAAGGTGTTTTCATTTCTTATTTTCAATTTTTCCTTCACATAATACTGAAAATGAAACAAGTTTGTTGGAATAATTTGATTCACATCACATTCAGGTTTACCCCTTAAAATTTATTTTCAAATTCACTGTTTGGACTTATGGCGGTTTGTTTTTTGAGAAGGAACCAGGTTTCTCAGAATCTTCCATTACATATAGCTTTAAATTTATATAAAGATCTGAAGATGTCATTATTTGACATTGTTGGCTGATTACATTATTATGCATATAGGTTTAATAATTCTCTTCACTTGATGTTTTCGTTACAGGGCCGATTTGAAATTATATCTCTGTCGGGTTCTTTACTACATTCTGAAAATAATAGTGATCGAAGCAGACCGGGCGGCTTGAATGTCTCCCTTGCAGGTTCCGATGGACGAGTTTTAGGGGGTGGAGTTGCTGGAATGCTAACTGCAGCATCACCAGTACAGGTAAAGCTCTTAAGGGGTAGAAAATTTATATCTATTTTTCATAATGGTTCTCGGCCTTAACCCTGTATAGATTATCTAAAATTGTTTATAGTTCATCACCTCATAGGCATTGAAGGGTTTTCCTCCCCTTTCGGCATGAATGATTAAACTGTGTGGCTTATTTAAAATGATTAACAGGTCATTGTGGGTAGCTTTATTGAAGATGGCAAAAAGTCAAATAGCTCAAGTAACAATAAATCAGGGCCTTCGTCAACGCCATCAACCCAAATGCTAAATTTTGGCGCTCCTATGACTCCAACCAGTCCTACCTCTCAGGGGGCTTCCTCGGAATCATCTGACGACAATGATCAGAGTCCTCCTAATAGGGGGCCTGGACTCTACAATAATGCTAGTCAGCCCATTCATAATATGTCGATGTACCATCATCAACTATGGGCTGGCCAAACTCAGCAGTGAGGACAGATTTTAGGTTTGAAGAGTTCAGTGCAGTGCGGGGGCGGGGTATTTTCATGATGACTGTTGAATGTAGTGGCTAGAGGTCAAATTCTAAAATGCTAACATGCCTTATTGGGACTGATTTCGAAGAGCCTATCCTAAGGCTGGAGTTTGTTTCTCTCCATTTTTATGTTGATTAGGGTTTTTAAAATCATAATTCAGGTGATGCTAACGTTGCCAGTGATGATAGCTTTTAGTCTTTTGAGCTTGTTGCGGAATTTGATCCGTTTGTGTTCATTAGGTGCTTGTATTGTGTTCTGAGGTACGTGTCCATTTTTAGATGCTGTGTGGTATATATCTCTTTGGCTTTGCTTAAGCAGTTAAGCTTACCAAAGCGCTCTGGCAATGGACATCAAATTGCTATCCTGCCTCATCCATAGATTGAGTCAAATTCTTTCTGGTTGTTTTGGCTTTGACAAAGATGTGGTTTGGTCAACCAAGACTAACTTTGCAGCCAAATTTGTCCTTTGACATGCATTATTAAATTATGGGATGAGTATCGCGGTTCCATTAATAGTTGAGATGTCAGCTTTTTATTCTCTGCTAATATTTGTGATGGGTTATGGGTGCAAAAGTTGTTTTAAAGTAAGCCATAGGTGATAAGGTGGTGATCATCACACTAGGGACACGTAGAAATACATATATTTTATATACAAATGGCTGAGTTTAATAACCCAAGCTTTATGTGTGATTTGATTGAATTGTAATTTAGGAATTGGAGCACTATATGTGGCCAAAATCACGATTTTGGTTGGTAGTTTGCACTACGGCCTATGGTATGAAATGGGCGAAAAACCGTGCAAAGTGTAGAGTAACATGATAATGACCAAGTTTGATTAAGTCCACTTAGAATATGGCTTTGCATGACGACTTATGTTGATGTACCGTGTATGGATGCACCACAATATTTTCTCGCCGACGTACCAACACAATACCCAACCCTCTTCGGTTCTTCATTTTCGTTTTTCAACATTTCTTGGCCTTTTGACTCCCAATCTAGTTGGCAGATGTTTTCAAAATTTTAAATACTCGCTATATTTCTAGTTCAGCAAGGAATAACTTATTTCCATATTTTAATAAATAGCTTTTGCAATTAATTGTTGCGTTAGTTTCATGAGGAATCATTAAAACGCAGTAGTATTAATTAATTTCTGATGTAAGGCGTCAATGTCATTCTCATCCAGCTAAACGGATACTGAGGGGCACGAAACGACAACTAGCTCCCTTTTTAAAAATATTCATGTGGATATCACTTGGGATTTTAAATGTTGAAAACCTAATCTTGAATTGATGCGTCACATGATTTATCATATTAGTATTATAAGTACTATACACTTTTTGGGTACATATTTATGTCCACATTGAATATGAAATGGTAACTAAAATTTAACATTAAAGACGGTGCTGGCTAACGAAGTTAACAATGGGTTATGTATATAAGTTGCGTGTCCAGGAGCCTAACACCACTGAAAGCGAGAGGCCACCTCATACACTCACACCACGCGCCTCCTCACACGCGTAAGCACTCTCCAACGGCTACTTTCCATGCAAACTTACTTAACCCACCAACATAAATAACCAAATTGCTAAGTTTGTTTTGTTCCCTTCTTGTTCCAATTTTCAATCTCTATTCTTCTAGCCCCTTCCATGGATTGCTTGGTGATGCCGGTCTCGTTGATCCGGCGACGCTCCGTGAACTCTCGGATGGGGTATAGGCCAGTGGGCGATGATGGGCTGTTGGATGATCATGAGAGGCCGGTGACTGTTGTGGTTGGGAAAGAGAGGAGGGTGTTCATGGTGGAGCCTTTCATCTTGCGAGAGAATCCATTCAGGGTTTTGATGGAAATTTCAATGAAGAAGGCGGAGAAGGATCACTTCCACTTCACGAGCAACGAAAGAAGAGTGATATTTGTGGATGTGGATTCAATATTGTTCGAGCATATGCTGTGGCTAATGCAAAATGATGCCTCTTCTCTCTTCCAGCTCAATTTGAAGGAGATCATTGACTTCTATTCTCAGGATATTTAATGTAATAATATAACTCATAGATTTCAGTAATATACCTCATAATTAATATGTTATCCCCTGTTTCTTTTCTTTTGCTAAATTTTAATTTTACCTTACTATAAACTAGGCTAAAGTCACTTTGTTATATAAGAATGTGGTTTAGTGCAGTTTCTAAACCATTCGGTTCGTTTCTAAAAGAACTGCACCATAAACACCTCTAGATAAGATAATTTCAAAAGAATCCTGCTAGGATTTTTGTAACAATGTTCTCATACGCAATTAATAACAACCAATTACGAGGGTTTAGTGTATGAATAGTGTTATTGATTTCTAAATTATCTTATGTTGTGATTTGTGAGTGAGTAATTCAAGTTGTTGTTGGGGCTGTGGATTTGTCCCTATTGAGTTTCTTACCTTGTAATGTAACCCTTCTTTATACGGCGGATTGGATAAATTTGTTTCTTCAAATGTATGCTTTGCTGGCGTCATCTCTTGATAACTTCCAAAAGGCTTTTTCATGCTCATCATCTAATGCAAGATATAGACATGTTACATGTAGTTTTCTTTTTCTATCGATCAATCTAAAAGGCTTAAATTTCTAACTATATTTTTGTTGGTGTCTAAAAGACACTTAAAAACCATATTAAAATTGTAGGTCCCCTGTCAATTATCAGCTAATCTATACTTTATCGCCATGAAAGGAACCTTTGTTGCTTTTATCTTTTCATTTTTTCTACATTGCTAGTTTGCTACCATGAAAAGGAAACTACGTGCTTATTTTATTTAGCTTTCTTTTTTTTTTTTTGGTCAAGATTTAGCTTTCATTTTGCTTTTCGGCTTGTTTTAGGAAAATGGGAAATGTGTTGGGCTCAAAAGTAGAAATCATGTGTACAAGTTATAGGCCCACTTTTATGATGGATAACTATTATGGAGTCATTTCTTTCTAAAAAAGGGTGCAAACAATTTTGGTCAACATTCTCAAATTCATAATCCATATCAAGAATTGGGCTTCACCTTTTTCAATATTAGTTTTCTACAGATCTTACAATTAGGTTGGCACAGTTTCTCAAATTTGGGCTAACTGGGATCAGCAAGTTGTTCACTACCTCTAAGTACCCCAGTGGATTGGACAACCCCCAATCCTAGGTACACAATACACACCCACACATACCTCATATACTTACCCATTTTTCTTCTCGGTTGCAGCTGGTAGGACTCGAACCCGAGACCTTTGAGATGAGGAAGGGGCGGAATGCCGTGTGAGCTACGGCTCATTGGCAGGCTTTGGTTGAATGTAGTAGCGGAAACATGCACTCTACCTGTGGGTACCCAACCTGGTCGGGTAGAGTTGTGAACTCGATCTGCAATGAGTAGGGTAAAGTGCGGGTAGGATTCTCATGCGAGTTGAGTAGAGTTCTCATGCGGGTTGAGTCACAATTCTACCCGACCAACCCACATCTTATATATGTATATGTTATATTTTTATATAAAAATATGTTTTAAGTTGATGTTAAACTAAAAATCTCTCACTAAATGTAAAAGATTCTTAATCACTAAAAAAAATTATTAATTTAATATATTTTTTTAGATAAAAGTCAATTCTATTTTAAATTATCATCAGGTTATATAATAATGATGCATCTTTTTTTTAACCAGTAAGTAGGGTCGGGTATCCGCAGATTAAGAACTGGTAGAGTTAAGGTTGAGATATTCTGAACTCACAAATAAAAAAGAGTTGAATTTATATAAAAATCTCAACCCGTAGATAGAATTAGGGTTGGATCCAAACCCTACTCTATCATACCCATTATCATCCCTAGTTGAATAGCTATATGCGTTACTTCTTAATATGTTACACCCGAATTTAAATGTTCACAATAATCATGTAGTTTTCTAAAATTGAGAATTGTTCAATCTATCTGATAAAAAAATCATTGAAAAATTTTCTAATGTTAATATGGATAATTTTGCCTCCACGTATTTTTCTTTTTAAGTGGTGCATGGGATTAAGGTTGAACTTATAGTTTAGTTGTTATGTTTACATATCTCATTTGAACATGTAAGGTTTTTTTTCCCTTACTTTCATTATTCTTAAAGTCTCTTCTTTTTTATTATGTCACATTTTGCATTACCTTCACTAAAATGATTGGAGCACATATTTCAATCAAGCAAGAAAGGAAGGACAGTTCAAATTTGACCCAATATTTAGAAGTTGGATTAATTCGGCCAAATCAGAACACAAGGGTAGAATCAAAGAAAGCGAAGAATAAAGTAAGCAAAAATCGTCTTTGACTTTATGGGAAACTTTTGATACAGTGTTCTCCCATAAGTTTAAACATTATTTCAGATTGTGACATCTTTAAGCGTATTTCACTCACCTACACCAAAAGGTTATTATTATCTTCCTCTTAGCAGATTGAAGGGTCAAACAAACCTCATGTTAGCTCTATCGGCGTAGTTGTCGTACAGCCTTCAAATATCACAGTTTAAAGTTTTTTTTTATCTAATAAAAATATAGAAAAACTAATGCAAGTTGGTACAAATGGATGAAAGTTCTATACTCTGGTGTGAAACTTTTTTTTAGATATTTTTTTATATATAATTTTAATTTTTTCTCTTTCCAAAATTTAAATCTAAAACTTTTTAGATAAATTATAAATTAATTATTATCTCGACTAATTCTATTTTTATTATATTTATATATATTTAATAAAAAATAATGCTTATAATCTATAAAAAATTAGTAAAATTTAACTAGTTTGCTGCTGAGGTTCCTGAAATGGGGTTACATTATTATTACTCCATATACTTGTGATGAAATGGAGCCATATGATATTGTTGATATGTAGCATCTTTTGGAGTTAGGACAGCATGTCCAGAATATATATTAGGAAAAGTAGA
>NC_029776.3:5492078-5492282 GCF_000817695.3 Arachis duranensis
TTAACATAAGTGTATGTTCATCATTACTTGAATTTTATATGTACTATGCCCTTTTATTGTTTAAAGCTTGATCAAATATAAGACCAAAGCAACTCCGTAGTACTTTGACATCATTGTAATTTTGGCCTCATCTCATAATGGTCACTATACGACAAACATCATAAACCAGCCCTCGATATAACGTGGTTTTGCTTTGTCGCTCTT
>NC_029776.3:5492392-5506739 GCF_000817695.3 Arachis duranensis
TATATACTTTATCTTATGATATATATTCTATTTTAATAAATAAAGAAAGTATAGAGAACTAATGATCTAAGCGTACAATATGTACAATAAAGGTTTAGAAAGTATTAGAGATATAATTATTAGTGTTACATTATCCTATCAAATTATACTTTTGGAATAAGTGGTTTCAGGACATGATATTAGAATTCTAGATCCGGAAGGTCAAAAATTCGAACCTTGATGAATCCAAAATTAATTTTTTATAACATGAGATGTTTATTATAATATATACCTAGTATAATTAATTTAATTAAATTGAACACAAAACTAATAAGTTTTCTGTTTGAAATTAAGTATAAAATTCAACTGCTCTATCTTGTGGTATATTATATTTGAAAAGGTGACATCTTAGAATCAAATGGGTGCAAGCATTCGGATAAAATGGTATTAAATTAATAAATTCCACACACGACTAAGTCTCAGTTTGATTCTTTTATTCAAGACTACTATTTTATCTTCTTCTTTTTATATTTAAAAAAAAAAAACTTAATTATTAATTAACCAAACTTGCACTAATAATTTATGTTCGGGATGGAGTTGGAATCTTCCTTCCCAACAACCCCTTCAGGTGTCGTGTACCATGTTTCATATATGTTCTCATCAACTATGTGTTAAAACCTTCACTAGTAAATAATTATGAAGACTTGAATAGGTTCCCTCAAGATAAATCTATATATAATTCTTTTTTTTTATGGGGACTAGTTCTTGAATCAATAAATTTCTCACCAGCTTAATGTAAATTAATACTAGAGGCGATTATTGTCTCACTCTTCAAATTTGGAAGAAATTTTATATTGGTAGTACGTAAGAGAATGTCTTTTATTATTATCGCTACATTTGGAAGAAAGGCTAATATTAGTTTAGTAAAGGTTTTATTTTTTAAAAGTAGTTTATAAAAGTTAATTTTTAGAAATTAATTTTTTAAAAGTTGTAATATTTTTGTTTGGTAAATTAAATTAAAAATAATTTTTAATAAGTACAAACAACAACAAATGTATTTAGTAAAATAATTTTTAAAATATAAAAATACTATAATAGATAATAAATGCTTTTAAAATAGTTTTTAAAATTTAGATATTAATTAATATATGAAATTATATTAAACTTTTTAATTTGATAAACACAAGTCAACTTTAAAAAGTTTTTTTTTAGATGCTTTTAAAAACACTCCTAACCTTTAAAAACTGCAAGTACAAATACATGAATTTTTTGATTTACCAAATACAAAATTAGGTGTTTGTACTTTTGAAAAGTACAAATATCTCTTCGAAAAATTTTATCAAACCAAGTCTAAGAATAAGACACAAAGACTAAATTAAGTTTTTGTACTATATATATTGATGTAAAATGTATTAAAATAAATATATTTTAGTATCATATTTGATTTAAGATAAATATAAAAACTAAAAGATAAATTTAAAATTTAAAAAATTAAATAAAATAATTTTTTTAAAAAAATATTGTTAAAATTTCAATCTCTATCTTTTAAAATTTTAATTTTAAATTCTAATTATCAAACACAATACTCAATTTCAGCTAACTCAAAAACAAAAGTAACATATATACTTTACTAATTGATTGTCAAAGAGAATCTATATATTTATGCTAGCTATACCTTATTAATTACTTGATCGTCACTAGAGATTCTTAGTTTTGTTTAAATTAATAAAGTCAGAGATTTTTAAAACACAATCATTCAATAATGCTCAGATCTAAACATTAAAAATGCAGCTAAAATAGCAACAAGATATATATAATTTTAAATATTCTACAAAACTACTAAAGTATTAATTAAGTGTCATATCCAAAGAAACTAGTATTAAAATTCTTCAAGTGTCACTTGCTTTTTCACTTGAACTAGCTAGCTAGTACTCCATTTTCAAATAATACTGAGATCAGAAAACATCTTAGATGTTTATAACCATCTAATAAGGTACGTAATAGTAACCAAAGATCATTGGTTGGAGGGGGGAAAACTAATTTATTTTGGCAACATATTCTCGAAGCTAAGTGCTTTATGGAATCAAATGCATTTGAGGGGGAGGATACGATATAAAGAAAGAAAGAAGGGCTTGTTTGATCAAAGTGTAGTACGGTTTCCCTAGCTACTATGGTTGCAAACCCAGCACTTTGTCCATTAGAGAAATATGCAACCCACTTAGCATATAAATATAAAATAATAATATAGTGGGGAATAACTAAAAGTTGACATTACATGTTTGCTATATTAAAATCCTTTGGGCGCCGGAAACCTAGCTGCCTACTCGTATATAATTATTTGCTTATCTAAAACATATATATAATTCATGAGTCGTTGAACTTCGAAATTAGACCCTCCATGCTTCTCAAAACTTAGTTGTAATAAGATGAGTGCTATTCCGGCAAACAAAGGGGAACTTGGTAGGTTGTACGCAATCGATTTCACAATTTATAATTCAGAAAGTGTTAGGAGTAAGCAGATTTTAATAATTTTGGACTATTATTTTTAGCAGATGTGGGTATAAATTATGTTGATTTATTTATATAAATTCTAATAAATACAAATATAAATTGTGTATCTCATGTGTGTAAATTTTTTTAAATATAAATATAAATATAAATTATTATTGATTACGTATTAATTTAAAATGATAATATTTACTAGTTATATAATATTGTTAATTGTAATTAATTATCTTGGTAGAGTTAGAAAGCGTTTTTAACAACATTTTTTATTTGAGATAATATTAATAATACTAATTAAGCAAGTGGATTAGCCAAATAGCTATACTTGTTTTTTTTTCTAAAATTAAGAGCGAGATTCGAATTTTAAATTTCTAAATAAAAATGAAAAACTTACACCATTTGACTTATAGTTCGTTGCCTAACTATGTTTGTTCATTATGATTGCATTTTTTTGGGGTTTAATTTGATTTCAATGACAGCAGTTTTGGTCCAAGTCTTAGGCTAAGAAGTATTATTGTGTTAGTTTTTTTTATTAGTTTAAATTTTTTGAACAAACAATTTATAAAATAGTATTAGTATTGAAGAGTGTTAGGGTCAGTAGTTTTTGTGATTTGTAGTTATCAATTAATCATCAATAGTATTTTAAACGGTGTGAGTCCAATAATATGAAATTACTCATTTTTCTTTTGTTGATTAAATATTGGCCAAATTTTAATAAAAGTGCTAACCTCCAAAACTTTCTCTTTAATATTTTTAGAATAAATGTCTTTTATAATTTCTAACTATTTTGTCAAAAGGTCAAAAATATTTTTTTATAATTCAAAAATTCTTAATCAGTCTCCAACTATACAATTAATTGGTCTAAATAGTTTTTGTTATTGGACTAACCGATCCTTAACACTTCAACAGGTACTTATTTACAAAAACTACTTAGACTAATTACTTGAAGACTACTTAAAAGTTTTTGAATTATAGAAAAGATGTTATTTTTTTCGAATAAATAATCATAAATTAAAAAGAGTATTTACTCATATTTTTATGACAAAAAAATTTAGAATTCCAAATTTATACAAAATTTATATCAATTCTAAAGAGACTTTTATATAAAAATATGTCCTAAAAATATAATTATATATTTATCTCATTTTATTGTTTTAAACTTTTAAGATAAGTAATTTTAAGTAAAAAAAAAAGCATACATTTCCTTAATTTCTTTCTTTTACATAATTATGAAACGCTTAGGTCTCATAAAAACAATCAAAAGAATTCTAAAATAAACTATCATCAGATTTTGGGTTCACAAATTTTGACTTCCATGGATGCAGCCACAAATTAAACAAAAATGACAGGAAAGCTTAGCTTGATGATGCATGGCATATATTTAAGTTAGCCTTTTGAGTTGGTAAAGGCTTATTTATTTATATATATCATTTCTCTCTATAGATATATTATTGCAGTGGGGAAAGCTTATCAAGAATAGGCTTAATAATCCAAACTAAAATATAGAGTGTGGCAGTGAACATGCGGAAAATTAATAAAGATTTATTGACGAAAAATTGATAATGTGTTATATGTAATTACATGATGATTATATTATATTCTTGTTTATCACCAACTTGAAGTTCCTATACGGAAGAAACCTGCTATATATTTGATCTTATGCCAAGCTATATGTATGTGCGGTTTATTAATATACATTATTCAACGCCGGAATTATCTTAAGACCGCTAATGTTTGTTATATTTAAATCAAATATGTATCCTCCTTAATTAGGGATATGTAGGTATATAAAATAGAAGGCACCAGTGGATATGAGTATTATGAAATACAAAAGCTGATAGTAATTAATTAGAGACTAAATTTGAAGTTAAAAAAGAGAAAGAAAGGAAGGGGGACGAAGAACCACAATCGATTCCCTCAACATTACAGAACACTAACATACTATAAATATAGTTCAGTGGCAAGCTAAAGTTCTGAAAGTTGAAATAAAAAACATTTGAGACAAACACTAATTAATTCATATAACAAAGTAATTAAAACAAGTGATAAAAAAAAAGTACACATGACATGACTCACTGAATAAACCACACTACAAGAACAAGAAGAAGAAGAAGAAGAACAAATATATATATGTAGTAGTCCACGATTTGATTTTGCTGACCTCAAATTCAAGAAAGGCATACACATGATGATGATGAAGGGGCGCGCAGTTGCAAAAATTGCTGGATCAACACTTTGAATATCCACATTAATTAGATTAAGAGTGCAATAGTAATCAAATTAAAATGGTGGTGGTGGTGGTGGTGGCGGACGTGAAAACCCATCCACTGCTGATGGCAACTGAACATTATTCGGCATATTCACCGGCAAATTAAAGAAAGGAAGCCCTGAGGACGGGTCACCAAACGGACTATTACCACCACCACCACCGGAACCCTGACCGCCGCCGCCACCTGGAAGCTGCTGTTCATCTTCGTCCAAAGGCAACCTCTCATAAGCCACGTTCGTGAACGAAGAAGCGATCACAATCACCGGCCCCGCCGCGATCAACTCCCCAACCACACTCCCTCCGACCACCTGTCCCTGCCCTCCGGCGAGGTATATGCTTAGGCTGGTGGCGCCGGGGGGAGCCGGCGGCGGAAGGAACGAGCCGGAGAGGGACAATATCTCGAACCTGCCGTGGAGCGTGACTACTGCTCCGGCGGCGGCTGGTTGCCTGATGGTGACGTTATTGACGGTGCCGCTGCCACTGAGGATGCAGATCCCGCGCTGGCGGCGGCGGGCGTAGGTGGCGACGCTGTCAAAGACGTCGCAGCCGCTGGCTACCTCGAGGATGTGTGCTCTGAGCGTGTTGGCGCTCTCCCTGGTTATGATGACCGGCGGCTTGGGCTTGTTCTTGGATCCCGGCGGCCTACCCCTAGGACGGCGTGCGACGACATCCCCCGCGGAGGCCGTTGCGAGGTCCAAACCCGTGTGGTCGTGGGGAGCATCATCCTCATAGTGATCTTGGTGGTTGTTGTTGGCGTCTTCTTCAGAATCTTGTTGGTGATGATGATGATGATGATGTTGTTGATGATGATGGTTGTGATGCAGGTTGAATTCTGGTCTGTGCAGGTTTTGAACGAAGCGTGAAGCTGTTCCTAAATCCAAACCAGCCATAGACACATCAAACCCAAGAGAGAGAAAGAGAGATTTATTTTTATTATTATTAGAATGAATTATATATTAACTCAAAACTAGTAAAAACTTTTTAATATATATATAGTATTTGATTTGATGTATATTATATTATTAATAATTAATAATTTAGGATGGAATTGAAGTAGGAGTGAATTGAATAAATTTCTCCCTTATAAAAACTGTTCTTTTTCCCCCCTTGCCTTTAAAATAAGGGAAGTAGTGTGTGTATGTAATATTGGATGAGATAAATGCTTCTAGTTTAAGTTTATGTATAGAAAGATGAGAGAAGAGAGAAATGGAGAAGAGAGAAGAGAGAGAGATAGAGAGGGTTCAAAAACAAAGGAGAGAGGAGGGTATGATGGATGGAGTGCACAGAGAGAAAAAGGAATGAAGAAGAAGACGGAGGAGGAGAGAGTTGAAGGAGGAGACAAACACTAAGACGCAGTCATTTGTTTGGCCAAACAAAACTTTATTATTCAAATAATAATTGGTTGGGGAAATGAATGTTTTAATAAGCTTTCTTCTTCGAAGGACACAAATTGAATAAAAATATAATAGGTTGAAACATTTGATCACTCATGATCCCGGAGCGTGCCTACTACGCGATCCTAAATTTTTAAATTTATATAAAGGACGACTTACTTAAATAAAATTATTGAAATTCAATTTTACCATATTATAATTTTGTAAAATTTGATACGTATACTTTTTTTTTATCTATATAAACCGCTACACGGTGTAGTACTGTAGTAATTTTTAAATTGAACATAATTCATTACAGACATCTGCGATCTACATGAACAAACGAGTTGGATAAAAACTGTTAAAAACTGTAACAATTTCTAAAAGAAATACAGATTACATAAATCGTTGTTGTCTATAGCAATTTATGAAAAAAACAACGGCGGCCATAAATTATTAGAAGATGTCGCGATTTACATGAAGGCTGATTATAAAATCGCGATAGCCACCGACGGATCCTTCATTTGGGGTGGGAAGGGAATTTGGTTAAAGAGAAAAAAATTGTGAGAAAGAAAGGAGGAGACTGGATTTGAGTTTTTTTGGAGCGTGTATATTTAAGTGGGACCATGGTGGACAAAGACTGCTTGTACTAACTCAACAGCGTTACCCACGTTGTCAGAGACATTAATGAAAAAGTTAATTTGTTTTTTTTAGTATTAGAGTTTAGAATATAAAATCTAGTATTTAGAATATAGGAACTAGAATATAAAATTTAAAATTTATAATTTAGTATTTAAAATTTAAGATTTAAGATTCAAAACTGATGAATTTGTAACTTATTCTAAAATACATTAGCATTCATTCTATTTTATTATTTAGACAGTCATATATATTAAATATGTGATTAATGTATATATTAGAATTATCAGTAATTTATTGATTATGTTTTAATATATTGAAATTTTTATGTTTCTTATTTTCACTTCTAAAGGATTGGATAGATAACAGTTACGTAGTTATTGCACCAAATTAGGACATTTGTAGTAATAATTTATAGTTTAGGCTTGAAAGTATTTGATTATAATTACAGTGTAGTTATTTTTATCACATGATGCAGTCGAGTAGGTGTATACTATTTACAGCATTCGAAGGCAACAGAATATACCCATGCATGAAAGGATCATACCTTATTTGGAGAGGGCTGGTTTGTACCACCTGTCCAGGCTGAACAGTCGTTGGTTCTGGTTGGATGAGCCTATGGTCAGCGCATTCATTGAGAGGTGGCGTCTTGAGACGTACATTTTTCACATGCCGTTCAGAGAGTGCACCATCATGCTGCAAGATGTCGTGCATCAAATGGGGTTGCCCATCGATGGAAAAGCTGTTAGTAGGTGCCTCACTGACTTTGAAAATTTTATGGAGGATGGCAGACCAGCTTGGGAGTGGTTTCAGGAATTATTCGACGAGCTGCCACCGCCAAATAAGGTCAAGCAGATGACAGTCCACTTCACATGGTTCCACGAGACGTTTAGAGTGCTACTAGCCGATGTGAGTGAGGATACTGTTCCAGGACTTTGCATTTTTTCCTTCCAAAAGTGCAAACGCAATTGGCAAGATATTCGAGTTTCCATCTTGCGTGAAAGTCAGGAACAAAGTACTTCCATACTTGCCATACAAGTGAGTAGTATCGATGTCGACCAGTGGCTTGCAGTGTTAAAAAGACTCAATACAAGGAGGAGAAGTCAATAAGAGACGATAAAAGTATAAGGTAGAGGATTCATCAACTTGATCAACAACTCTAATTGGAGAAGTCTTCAACAGAGTAATGGTTCCCTCCATGATGGATTGCACACCAAAGATCCATCGAAGCAACTCGCCATAAGACTCTTCCCAATCTCCATAGATTTGTGCTATTGCCTTTTACTTCGCCATCCAGACTTTCCTATCGCTAGGCCTGAATCCATAGGTTGCTTCTGTAGCTTGCTGCAACACCTTTATCGTAATCGCGGCATCATCTCTAACCAATGAAAAGATCCTCGCACAAATGACATGACAATCAAGTTGCCGGTGATCGCATGAAATCAAGGTAGCCAAGCAAGTGTGAGGTCCGTTGTACCTTCTAACCTCCCAAGTACACTTTCGTTGCCATAGTGTAATGCGAATCAACCACGTGCAATCTTTACAAAACTACTTACATCTCCCATGGTATTTAAGATGATCTGACTCTATCACCCTGTACTCAACATCATGCAGTCCTTGACTCCCAAAAGAAGGATCTACGTCCAGCTGTTGGCCGATGGCTTCCAAGTTCAAGATTGAAAAATGTGGAGGATGTTGTTGTGTACCGAAACTCGATGGTTCATGATGTGTAGGTAAATTTCTTAGAGTATCCTTGTCACTGTCCCCAACAATGTCAATGGGCTCTTCATCCGAATCATCATCTCGCATCGCATTTTCAACTCGATCCGGTCCACCCTCAACTATAAAATTAAGAATCAGACGAAGTAAACTAGCCATCCCAACTACAATACATGGAGGATCAACCAACGGACAAGCAGATGCAACCACAGGTATCAAGGTTGAAGCACCCCCCAGCCTACCCAAAGGTTCAGGCCGGATTGTAGGAAGTGGGCATGAGCACATTGAACTATCCATGTGGCTGAGAGCCCTCACAGTCCAGGCACAACGACGCACGTAACCGATTGAAGATTCGGGGCTGATGCCCCAGAACTATTGATACCATCTTTTAACTTGGCAAACAACTCGTGTAATCTAATTTCCAGAAAACTTTGCATACAATGAAACAAGACGTGCATATCTTCATCGGACCCTGTGATAAATGTATCATATATACTTCACACCGGTTGACACAACAGTAATAGAGATATTGTAAAACAATCTTGTCACCCACTTTGTCTCACACACCTTCCAACTTTTGTAATATACTTATCTTTAGCTCTGGCAAGATATTTGATGACCGGATAAAGACACTCAACAGTTTCCTATTCAAAAACTTAACACCGTATCTTTTACTTTTCTGAATTTTTTCAAAGCAATACACTAGAGCTAGAAAATTTTTTTCACTATCCATATGTAAAAATGACACTCTACTTCTTTCCAATTGCCTTTCACGGGTATATATAGAGAATTCACCTATACATAAAACCGCTACAGTGTGTTACGGATTGAGTAACATAATATTTTTTCATAAACTGCTATAGCAAGCAATGGCTTATATAGAATATCATTTCCTTCAAAAACTGCTACAACCTCTAGTAATTTCTATCTAGCTCACTTTTTTACGTAAACCATGGATGCTTATAGCAGATTATGTTCAATTTAAAAACTACTACACGCTGTAGCAATTTATATAAATATAAAAATGTTGCAATGACGTATGCTATTTTAAAAAATTGTAATATAGTAAATTTGGATTCCAATCATTTTATTTAAATGACTTGCCCTATTATAATATTTAATTTTGATTCATGTATAATATATATTTTACTCCATCCTCTAATTATATCTACTTTTTAATAATGATTCAAGCTGTCAAAATAAAAAGTAATTAGTTTTTGTTGTGCAAATATATATGTAAATTATTTTACAATAATAATATATCAAAATTATATATTTTTATTATACTATCATATCGCATGTATTATTACTATTAATATTATTACTATTATTATTATGAGCACATAATAATTTTTTGCTAAAAAAAATTTGAATATTAACAAAAGTGACTATAAAAAAATTAAACTAATATTATACTCATAAAAGATTAATTCTGTTAGACAAAACTAATTGCATTAACTATGTTAAAAAACACCTTACCTATGTCATAATCTTCAACCTCTTACCATGTTCAACAACAATTAAAACCACCAACCCTCCGTTTTGAAAACTCTAAATTGTAAGATCCAAAATTTTTAAAAAATCTTATTATAAGTTAATTTTAATATATTTATTCAGTAAAAACTTTTTGTTTTCATAATTAAAGATTTGATTCATATTCGCAAAGGGTCAATATTAAATAAATATAGTATCAAATTAACGGATTAAAAGTAAGTAGCGTTTGAATTTTTAGTACAATCATGCAGTGTTAAAAGTAAGGGTGTTACATTACGGTATTAGAGTAGTTCATTTTGATTAGAATCTTAAAAATGAACTGACTATGCTTCATTGCATACTTTGAGTGTCTGTCATGTTGTAAGTCTTGTCCAGATAACAAGAATTAGAACTTTATGTATATGACTGTCTATTAATTAACACTGTTAGCTTACCATCCCATATCTGTTGATTTTAAGTCTAGCCAACTTAATGTTGATGATTTATGTGTACGGAGAAGTTAATAGGTTATTATAGATAAATTGAAATTGATAAGTAATGGGTAATGCGAGTTACGTGGTTCAGGAATGCTAGAGTTCACTTTTCGTGCTTGATTTCGACTTTTGAATTTTTGTTTGTGTCGCTTAAGTTGGCATATCAATTCTTCTTTACTACTTTTATTGAAGTTTCTTGACTCAGATTCCTTTCTTGAACCATGATTTGACTATTCTCCGACCATATTTTATTATTCGTCCATAATTTTACTTGATTGTATTCTTGAGAGTGTGCTTGCGTTTTTCAAAAATATCCATCTTTATCATTGATTATACTCTTCTTCATAAATTCAGTGCTTATTGATCTTATCTTGAACCTAATTTTGTGCAGTACATGATCCTTAAATCTTGAGCGGTCTGAACTTTAAAAGTTATGATTCAAACTAAGCTAATCATGTAATTTGATGCTTTTGCTTCATGCCTAATGTATATCGAGATCTGACCATATTCTTGATTATCTCTTCAATTTTTGATATTATAGTTCCTGACCTTGAATTTCTCTATGTGATCTGTGTAATTCTTTGACGTAAACTGAGCTTGTTATGGTGTGATGCATCATTCCTTACAATCTATTTCTAGAGTTCTTGTTCTGGATTGAAAAAGTTTTGAATTGACTCTTTTCTTGTCTAATTCTGTTCTCCAATCATCCTTTGAATTTTTTATGAGATCACTTTTTATTTAGCATATACTTCCTTATATGGATTCAAAAAAATTTCTTTATATGATTTATCTGGTATTTGAAAATTTATGTATATGCCAAAATTTTTTACTTTTCTAAAGTATTTAAAAGTAATGTATTAAAATTATGTAATATTTTATATATTATTTTAATTTTTGAGGACAAAAATTTTTATGAGACGGGTTGAATGTAAGATTTATAATTAAATATTCGATTCATATTCACAAAACTTAATATTAAATAAATATAATATCAAATTAAAAAATTAAAGGTAAATAACAACTAAATTTTTAGTACAATAATGAGAGGTTAAAAATAAGAGTGTTACATTAAATCACCAGAATCCTCTTCTATCAACACCTTTACTACTAACATCACTAGCAACATCATCAAAATAACATAACACAGCAGAAAAATCACCTTTTATTGTGACCAAATAGTTGGGTATTGTTCTTTGTAGTTTTCTTAATTACCTTTTATTTTTATGGATTTGCAAAAGTTTGTTTTGCAGAAATTAACGGTATTTCCTCTCAACCTTTAAAATTTGTGGCTTTTTAACAATTATATGTAAAATTGTTTGGACAAAATGAAAATGTTATGATAAATCAATAAGATTCTTCATTGTTATGAACTTATGATCATTAAAAGTTAAAAAGGTTGAAATTTTTCTCTTGTTCTTTAGAATATTCATTTTCCTTCATTCTCAATCTTTACTTTACCGTGACCTCCCACACATCCATCTATGCTTCTGCTCCATCCTCGTCTTAGGCTCCGCACCTCCATAAAAATTTAGACTCAAATTCAAAAAATAAAAAAATAAAAATTGTTGCAATTATAGTTATAGCTATATAGACAAAGTAATCCAATGGTCACGACGAGATGACGATGCTAGCGAGAAGAAGTAGATACAGCAGCAACGATATGGGGAGTTGGAGGTGATTGAAGATAGTGTTACTAAAAGATGAGCTTGTCATTATGATTGAGTGAGTAAGGTTGAATTGGGCGAGAATGGATGAGGAAGGTAATTTATTAGGTGAGGGATAAGGGTTATTAGAGTTGATTCTGATTTTAAAAGAGGTTAGATTGGAGGGGTTAGGATGGAGAAGATGATAAAAAGAGTTTTTTGGAAAATTTTAAAAAAAATTATTAATAGAATAAACTTAAAATTTAATGACGGATTACTTTTGTCAAACATATCAATTTTTTATGGATATAATATTTGTTTAATTTTTTTTATAATTAATTTTATCAGCGTTTGAATTATTTATGGTTAGAAATAGTTATGTATTTATTATTATTTTTAAATAATAAATTCAATCAAACATTGNTATATTAATAATTAAATTTAATAGTTGATTTTAGTATATATATAGTATAGTTGAATAATTGATATTTACCTATTTATTATTGACAAACGATCTAGGTATTACTTTTTGTGTATTTTTTTTATATTTATAATAATATAAAAGACAAATATTTTATTTTTATCAATTATTTTAATATTAAAATAAAAGTATATAAAAATATATATAAAAAATGATGCATATATCATTTTTTTTATTATCAACCAATAAATATTTAATTCCGAGGTTGGTGTGTCGGCTCACAAGGTGGTATTGTTTGAGCTTCTATAGAATATAAATTAATAGTTACTAGCTAGGATTTTATATTACTTGTAATTTTGTATTCAAGCCTTCTATATTTTACAAGTTAAGTGAGATTTAGTTATGTGTTCTCTTATTAGATGACAACATTTCGGTTTTTAAAGAGAAAATATTAAGATTTAATAAAATTTATTATTTTTGTCTAATATTTTTAGCCATTAATTTAATTTTTTTAATTTAATAATTTAATAATATACTTTTAATTTATATCTTTAAATATTATTAACTAATTATTAACTAAAAATAATAAATTTTAGTGACCCTATAGTATTTTTTTTTCATATATAACAACAGTTAATGAATAATTAAAAATGTTAAGAGGATTGAATATTTAATTTGATATAATATAGTGTGCATGTTAGCCTGCTTTAATTTATATATATCTTTCGCATTCTGTGCAGCTTTAATTTGGTCCAAAATCAACACCGAAAAGATATTTTTTATTTTAGAACTTTTAACACTAATAACACACTAGAGATATATATATTATGATTAAAAGATGGCATGCGTTATATATATAAACTATAATTCCCTCTAACCATAAATCGTAAAGGGGTTTGGTTTGTTTTTAATTTTTTATTATAACTAGAGTTTAACGTACTCATCTACGCCAAGTGTCAAAGCCCCATAAATTGTTTATATTTCCTTTAATTTTGGCAAAGTCATAAATATTTTAGCCATGTCTCATTATTATGATTGTGGCACTCCTCACCTTTGTCATGTTCCTACCATGATATATTCTAGCCATTTCAGAGCTCACAAACAGAACAGAACAGAACTTGTTGGGGCTGTATATGTGCACATGTATCTCTTTCATAAAATTTAATTAATTCATAGAATAACATGTCCTACCAATAATGCAAATGGAGAAATATTAAAAATAAATTTATAATATCATCAAATTAATAATAAATAAAAATTCAAATGGCTAACTCATTAATAAGATATGAATGAGAACATAATAGCATTACAGATTATCTCTTATATTCTGGTTGTACTAATTAACTTACTACTACTAAATTGGTGCATATGGTGGGATTTTATTTATAAAAATATTATGAACACATATATAAAAAAATAGTCATTAAATTAATTATCATATAATTATATACAAATATATATATTATTAAATTTATTTTTAATGTATATTTTATATTTTAATATATATTTTATATCAATAGTTAATTTAGTAGTTAATTTTTTTACATATAAGAGAAAGTTATTATAGAAAGATAATAATTTAAAATTATTTTATTTAAGTTAATATTTATAATTTTATACATGTAGTATTTATAATTATATATTTATTATATTTAGTATTATTTAATTATTTTTACGATAAATAAAAAATATATTTTTTAACATTTTTGTTAATAAACGTGGAAGGAGAGAAATACTTACAAGAAACATATATGTTTAATGCATGCTTTATGAACAACATTTTTAATTATTTATTATGATAAACATTTTTAAATATATATTTTTAATTACAT
>NC_029776.3:5506756-5540486 GCF_000817695.3 Arachis duranensis
TCACCTATAAAATTAATAATAAAAAATTATATTTTATTTCTTTAATTGTTTTAAGAAATTGAAAGTACTCATTCCCTGTCATAATTAGATGAGCAACAAGTCCCACATAAAGTCTAAGAACGGATTTAATGCTTAATTATCCCCGTGATGAACAGCTCCCTTTATCGATTAAATAACCTCAATCATGTGCTAGTTAAGTAAAGATTTTAGACTTTAAATTACTAACAAACCAAATTCCTAACATAAATAACATTATCCCAGAAATTAAAGATTGAAGAGCAAGTTTTGGTGAAAAGAACCAGTGAAATTAAAATAAAATAAACGATACTATGTATGTAGAATTTTTTTTATTAGAATTAGCATATTGCATCATATATATATAGTTTAATTTAATCTGTTGCGATCCCTAGCTATAGCTGATGGGGCTTAAGCTATAGGGAGAAGCTAGCTTGACCTATAATAATGGCGATTACGTACTAACTAGATTTTTGCTTCAACATATGCTTTAATCATAATAAGTTTTAATTTGCATTGGTCAAAAAGATACTTGCTTGTTCTATATATCAATTTTCAAGTGTCGCACAAGTTTCTTGTTTATGTATCTCATTCACCCTACAGTATGAAATTAATAATTAACGAAGTCCATAATTCCTCTTTAGTATTGTATTATGATTTATGATCATGCTACTAATAAAGGTGACTTTCTCAATATTCTAATGCCCTGGATCTTTCTGTATGTGTTTAGTAACAATTTAGTTTTGTAAAATAATTTTAGATATATACTACAGTCATCACTCGTGTCGTAAGTCATCTATATATTAAATATAGGCCAGCAGTTCATGTACGCCTTTTTTATTATAATAAGTTTTGGCTCCGATGATTATTAAGATTTTTTATTTAAATTAATTAAATATTTTATTTACAAATTAAAAAAGTATAAACAGTCAAATATTTATTGTTAGAAACAAGAGATTAAATTAAAAAAATATGATGTATTATTGAGTGAGTTGAAAATGATACAATATACAAGGGTATATATAAATGTTAGAAGAATTAAAGTAATAAAAGCGTAATATATTATGATAAATATACAGATATGCTAAATAATGCTAATTGATCTAATTGATCTTAATTATATTCTAACATTTCCTCTCAAATTTAAGTAGGAGCTAAAGATATCAGCAGTATGATCAAGAGTTCCAATAGCTACGAGACGAATAACATCAATAAGAAGGCGTTATCGGACAAAATGACAATCAATCTCAATGTGTTGGTACCTTCATAGAAAACATCATGATAAGCAATTTGAATAGCACTTTTGCTGTCACAATAAACATCAGTTGGGGACGATTGAGGGGCACCCAAGTCTATGAGAAGCCAACGAATCGAGACAACTTCAATAGTAGTGTTAGCGAAAGTACGGTATTCATCTTCGGTGCTTGATTGAGTAGTGAACGTTTGTTTCTTGGCTCGCCAGGAAATGAAAGAGTCACCAAGAAACAAATAATAACCAGTAGTAGAACAACGATCAGTGGGATTATCAGTCTAATCTGCATCTGAGTACGCCTAAAGGGTTAAGGATGAATGGGCAGAAAAATAAAGACCATGAAACAGAGTGCCTTTGATGTAGCAAAGAATATGAAGAACTGCATCATAGTGAGTAGTACGAGGAACTGACAAGAACTAGCTAAGAACATGAACTGGAAAGGCGATGTCTGGTCGTGTGATAGTCAAGTAGACGAGACCTCCAACTAAATATCGATAAAGAGTGGGGTTATCCAAAATAGTGCCATCCATAGGAGTAAATCGAACATTAGGCTGAAGAGGGATAAACTCAATGCGACTATCTGTAATTCTGATTCGAGCAAGAAGATCAGAAGCATACTTAGCTTGAGAGAGAATAAAGAGATAGATGCCATCATCTGAGGATATGACTTTAATGCCAAGAAAATAACTAAGAGAACCAAGATCTTTCATCTCAAAAGTGTGGTGAAGGGATGCTTTAAGATGAGATACCATCAACATCATCTCTAGTAATGATCATGTCATCAACATACAAAAGTAGAAAAACAACCCCACGTTCACTTTTACAAATAAAGAGAGCATTCTCATGAGGGCTGCAAGTAAAATTGAGATTGCATATAGTGGTGCTGAACTTTTCAAACCATTCACTAGGAGAATGCTTAAGACCATAAAGTGCCTTACGAATGAGACAAACTTTGCTATAAGGACAAGAATATCTCGAGAGTGGTTTCATATAGACCTTCTTTTTCAAATCCCTATTAAGAAATGCATTCTTCACATTTATCTAACTGAGAGACCATTTTCTGACCGCAGCAATGGTAAAGAGAGCGCGAACAGATGTGAGACGAGTAATAGGAGCAAAAGTCTCTTCATAATCAATACCATACTCTTGCATACATCCTTGAGTGACCAAACGTGCTTTATAACGGTCAATAGAACCATCAGAGCGAGTCTTAATCTTGTGTACCCATCTGCTATCCACAATTTTGTGATCAGAAGGAGGATTAACCAAGTCCCAAGTGTGTTCTTTTTCAAGTTCCTGAATTTCTTCTTGCATTATTTGCTACCAATTTGGATTTGTGGAGGTTTCTCAAAATGACTGAAGTTCATAGTGATGAAAAGTAGCAGAAAAACAATGATAATCAAGAAGATGAGGAGGTGGATTTCTTACCTTAGAAAAATGATTAGAGGGAGGAGGCATGATAGCAAGAGCAGGATCATCGTCCGGTCTGGAAACATCGAGAGATGAAAAATGAGGAAGAGTAGAAGGCTCAAAAGGTTGACTAGAGATAGAACTTGTATAATCATCACTAGGAAAAAGATCAAGATTAGGGTTAGTAAAAAACGGTGACTGAGTAGAAGGAATGGATTCAAATAAGGAGAACTTAGAAAACATGTGATGCTCCCAGAATACAACATGACGAGATATACAAATATGTCTAGAAAGAGGATCCAATCACTTGTGTTCAACGCCATAACTAAGAAAACAACACATGCGAGCCTGACGTTCAAGTTTATTATGTTCACGAGGCTGAAGGAGAACAAAACAAACACAATAAAAAACTTGAAGAGAACTGTAATTTGGAGGAGTATGATAAAGACACTCAAAGAAAGCAATATTACAAAGGACAGAAGAAGGGAGTCTATTGATAATATGGATAACAGTAAGAACAGCTTCACCCAAGTACACTCATGACACGAAGAAGAAATAAGCATTGCACGAACAGAGTTAAGAATATGACATTGTTTACGTTTTGCCCGTCCATTTTGTTGAGACGTACCAGGACAAGAAAACTCAGACGAAGTATCCTGTTCAGCAAGAAAAGTTAAAAGTTTGGAGTCACAGTATTCCATAGCATTATCGCGTTGAAAAACTTTAATGACCTTGAAAAATGGAGTTTTAATCATAGTAGCAAAGTTAATATCAATCTGAGGTAGCTCATGGTGATTAGTCATCAAATAAATCCAAGTAAAGCGTGAATAATCATCAATGAAAACTACAAATTATCAAGTCCCTCCTATAAAAGCGGTGGAAGCGGGCCTCAAACATCAGAGTGAATAAGATCAAAAGGAGACCAAGCACGAGATGAATTATTGTAAAAAGATAAAGCAGGTTGTTTGGTAGTTTGACAAGAAATGCAATCAAAAGACTCATTATTAACTTGACCCAAAACACCCTTAGACATAAGATGACGCAATTTTCCTAAAGAGCTGTGGGCAAGATGGTGATGCTACAAGTGAAGGGTAGATGGAGAAGAAACAACACAGAGATTTGACACAGGAATATGAAGATTCTCGAGTTCAAACAACCTTTCGACCTTATACGTCCCATCCCAATGATCTGTCTCATCCAACGATCCTGCATACGACAACCAGAAATAGAAAAATTGACATCAAAATCGAGTTCAACAAGTTGACCAACAGAGATAAGATTAAATTTTGATTTTAGAATAATATAAATATCAGGGAGATTAAGATTGGACTGTGAAATAAAACCCTTATGTGTCACATGCAAGAGGAAACTATCAACAATGTTAACAGGAGGTGCATTTGTGGTGGTAGACAAAGATAAAAAAGGATGACGCAAAGAAGACATGTGATTAAAGCAACTAGAATCAAAATACCATTTAGAATTACCTACAGGAGTAGAAAGAGCAGCAGGGGTATTACCAAAAAAGGAGAGAAGTAGCTTAAAAAGATACTCAATATTGGACAGAGAGAGAGAAGGTAGATTGAGGGAAGCAGAGTTTGTGGATTCAGTAGTAGTAGTAGAAGCAAGCACATTCTGATTAGTGTAGATGGAATGAGAATGATACTTGTTCTAATCTGAATGTTGTGGGCAAATAGGACAGGTAGTAATCAAGTTTTCCAAGAACTTGCAATAATGACAGAACGATGTTGGACAATTGGAGCCAATGTGACATTTCTATTTGCATTTTTGACATTCAATAGAAGGACAGTCTGAGAAGAAGTGTCCAAAATGGGTACAGTTGTGACAAAATGTACCCTTTCTATCTGTGCCATCAAAAACATCTTATTTTTACATGAAAGTAGATACAAAGACGAGAAAGAGAAAAAACTGTAAAAACGGGACAAAATCAAGAAAATAAAGGCTAGAATCGAAAAGAACTCACCAAAAAATTTTAGGGAGGGTCCTACTGTCCACCATGTTAGCAGCCATAGAAACGTGGCGAGGCCTGATTGGAGGAAGAAGACACGTCAAGGATGACACGGCAGTGAGTTGGAGCACAGAGCTGCCGTTGGGTCGGTCGAGTCGGATTGGGATGACGCGCGGGTTGGCTGAAGCAACGCGTCTTTGACATGTGAACGATTCTAGAGCGTTGATCTTGGATGCAGATCAACGGTCCTGGATGTGTCTAGAAGGGAGAAGAGGTGATACGAGCAAGGAGCTTGCGATGGTGCGTGGTGGTGCGGTAGGGCGTTTCCAACAATGTGGTTAGGCTCGTTGGACTCAGGACGACAAAACGAAGAGAATGGTGTGGTCACTGACAAAGGAAAACATAAAGATATAAAAAACATGTATAAAGAGGCTGCTGGAAGAAGAAAACATGAAAGGCAATGAACAATTTTTTTTGGAAAAAAATAATATATGCTCTTAATACTATGTTAGAAATAAGAGACTAAACTGAAAAAAGTATAGTGTATTGTTGAGTGAGTTGAGAATGATACAATGTATAAGAATATATATAAGTGTTAAAAGAATCAAAATAATAAAAACGTACTATCCTATAATAAATATACAAATATATTAAATAATACTAATTGATCTAATTGATCCTAATTATACTCTAACATTTATCACGTAACGTGATACATATTGAATACTGTGAGTCTGACCTTTTTATAATTATATCTCAAGTGGTGTGTATTCGGAATAAGTAACAAGGTTGAGCACATTTCAATTGCATCCAGGATATTTGTAAGATAGTATTTTTGGATGTTGAGCATTTGAGATATGCACACATAGTTTTTTCACCCACAGTACCCAAGATATGCAGAAGCGGGCTTATATATATATATATATAGCGTACAGCCGAGACGATCTTTTATGCATTTGTGAGGTTCTAATAGGTTGTAACACTTTTTTTAAATTTTCTTTCAACTCTTCGAAAGTATATCGCAGTCCGACAATAAGTGTATACTATCCTATCATATGTTGCAGCATTAGATCTCAAACATTATCCTCACATGATTATCAACTTGAACTTTAAATAAATGTCCTATATATTTTGAAATTCTCCATTTAACAGCGTTAATAGAAATCTATAGCCAACTCTTTTAACTTCCTTACATCTAACTATCTCCATGTTAATCAAGATGATATTTTTTAGCGCATCGAAAGAATTTAAACAACAAATATTCAATATCACAAAAAAACTATACTCAAATATTACTTCTTTATCATTATTTCTTATTATCCTATTTGCATAAACAACCACAAAAAGAATCTCATTATTAGTCATATATATGAATATAGCTAGAGAGAAGAGAATGTAGTGTGTACGAATAAATCTAATGATTTATGAAACTTTAAACTCCTTATATAGGTAATTTTTTTTGTAACTATCTATGAGGTAAAGTAATTGAATTATGTTTGTACAAATTTCTTCGGATACACTGCATTCAATTTTTTTTTAAATATGTTATACATCTCAAATGTATAATACTCGAATTATTAGTAAAGAGAGATATATAATAATTATTTAAATCGATAAATATTTTATAGGAAAAACTACTAAAAGTATCTATGAAGTTTACGAACGTTAACAAAAGTACCTATAAACTAAGGAAATTAACGTTGTACCCATGAAAGATAGATTCCATATGACAAAAGTATCCAAATTCTAAATTTTTGTTGATTTTTTAATAAAATTCTTAAACTACCCTACACTCAACCTCAACTCACTTTTTCAACCTTTCATAACCCAATCTGCACCAACCCTTGCCATGGAGTCCGAAACTACTTCTACAATAAACCAAACCGAAATCAATGGTAGTGGTGGTGGTGGTAGAGGATCGGACCTCAACCGATTCACTCATAAGTTTACAATCCATACTCAAACCAAATCAATCAAACACCAAAAAATACTTAACATATAAAAATTTTCAAATTCATTCATCCAATTTCAATTCACTTTAGCAAAACTAGAAGTAGAAACAACCATCAACCATAAAAAATCAACAAATTCATTCATCAAATTTGAAATTTATTTTAGCAAAAATCAAAAGTAGAAGTAGCCATAAACCTAATCTTCTGTAAATCAATCTCAGCCTTCATAAAAAATAGAAGCAGATTAAAAAAATAGAACAATATCATTTTAGTAGTAACTAAATCAATTTCTGAAAAGAAAAAAAATGAAATAAAAAATTTTAAAAAAAAGAAATACCTTTTCTTCGCCGGCTGTAACATCGTCAATGGCAGAACCTTCATCCATAACGCCACCTCCCTTTCTTCTTTGATTTCTCTTTACCGAACCCTCTTCCTGCATGCAAGAGCACCACGACCCCTCTCTCTTCTCAGGCGTGCGATGATGGTATTCTCCTCTGCTGGATCAGGCGCTCTACGACGACGCCGTTCTCCTCGGCTGCAACAAGTGCGCCACGGCGATATTCTCCTTAGGTTGGGTCACAGGCGTGCAATGAAGGTGTTATAGTCACCTTAAGAGTGAAAGGGAGAAGACTCTATGAGGATTTTTGAGAGAGGGATAAGTGAGGAGAGAAGAAGAAGTGAGAAGAGAGAGAGTGACGATAGAATGGGATAAGGGTGGGGTAGTTTGGGAATTTTATTAAAAAATCAATAAAAATTTAAGATTTGGATACTTTTGTCATACGGAATCCATCTTTCATAAGTACAATGTTAATTTGTTTAGTTTATAGGTACTTTTGTCAGCGTTCGTAAATTTTATGGATACTTTTGGTAGTTTTTTTTATTTTATAAATAATATATATTAAAAATAAAATATTTCACATATCACGATAAATGGTAAGTTTTTCTCCTCTTTCTTATTAACAATAATTGGGAATACCCAAATTATACTACAGTTGTTATTCTACATCAGGTAATATCCGTTTTATCAAAAACAGAAGTTGAAAAAATATTAGATAAAGAAGGATTAAATCTAACTAAATTATCAAACACATATTCACTCATGGTTAGTTTGGTAGTAACTTTTAAATTAGAATTGAATTGCAAAAGTGCAACCACGTGTTAGGCTGGGAACTGCAATCGATCGATCAGTTTTTGCGATATTATATTGTTAAAAATTGAGACGTCTCTGAATTTTATAGTTAGTGTGTATAAATATTTAATTTCAATTAGTCTGGAATGAACTCTAGGGTTTTGGCTGTGTTTAAATGCTTAATTAACTGAATATTTATTTCCACCACTTGATAATCATTGCTCGGCATATATATAATGAATAAACAACTATAAAAAGACTTTTAAAAATTAAATTCCTTATGAGTTATGAGCAGGCGATCCCAACTTTTAAGTCTCTATCCTCTAATTGTGGAAGATCTATCATTAAAGAGTAATTTAATCTCATTTTATGTATATAGTAATTTATTAGTTAATAATAAATTTTTAAATAAAATTTAAATTTATAATAAATTAATTATTAATTTATTAAATTGAAAGATAAAAAAATTGAATAACTAATTTAAAAAAAACTATACAATTAAAAAAATTCACATAATGATATTTTTACGTAAAAATGACATTATAAACAAATTAAATAGTTCAATTAAATATATTCGATTAAACATATCAAACTATATCACAATTTATAATATTATCTTTATATAAAAATATCAAATGTCATAATAAAAATATCTACCTACAATAATTAAAGGTCCTTACTAAAAGTATTTCAACAATGCATTTCTGTATTTCTAACTTGTGTAGCTTAGGGTGACTCTATTAATTAGGTTAGTATTATCAAGATTTAGTTATATTTATTCTATGGATACACTTTAAAAATAATAATGAAAAAAAAAATTTAAGTTTTGATCTATTTAATATATTAATTAAAAATATAGAAAATGTATTTCTTTAATAGCTTCTAATAAGATATTTTTTTTTAATATTCTAGCAAAAGTGTGTTTTCAAAATAAATGTTAGCAAAATTCATATCATAAAGGTTCTTTCATTCTCCGGGCATCAATTAGCTAGCCACACCAAACTAAAGGCCACACACTTTCTCACCCGCTCTGCTTATAACCAAAATCTGTGTGTAATTTCGACATAATTTGATGTTCATCCGTGAAACGACAAATTACCAATTAAATTAAATGACAACCAACCAATACGAATCCTTGGGAAAAATAAAAGAAAGAGGTTAAAATAATAATAAAAAAAACTTTTTGCAAGACATAGCTAGCATATACTTTAATAGTGGAGCACTTAAGATAAGATATGTTATTTTAATTAATAAAATCCAATTTAATATGCTTGATGAAAGTGATTTATGTAAAGCCTTTCTATTGTTGGATCTGACATATGTTAGTGCTACTTGGTAATAATTAGTGGAATACTAAATGCTATATATAAATATATTACTTAGATCAGTGCTGAAACGTTGGATACTTTTTATCTAAACGTAACCATCAACAATATATATATAGCCTAATTAAGGAAACGTTCATGCAAGTTTTGAAGGTTCAAAGAGTGCATCACGGTTCCTAAATCCTAACCGTATTGAGTTGTAAAAACAAGCGTAAATTTGTACCAGGATGTTTAATTTATCAGAAGCTGAACAACGATCATCAGTCATAGCTATAAAAAAAAATAGAGCTATTTTAATATTTTATTTTTTAACACTATAACTAAATATTTAAATTAATATATATTTTTGACAAATATCATAAATATCAAATTTTTTATATTTTTTGATGAATAATTTTACCGCAAAAAATTACTTCCCAATTTTAATATTCATTTGTTTTCAATTTACTTCACTATTTTTTTCTCTAAATTTTGTCAATTTTGATATCACTCTCAGTTTGGAATCATACTACTCATTCTTTATCTTCAAAATCTCAATTTATGCTTCAGTTTCAAGATCTCATCTCATTCTTTGTTAAAAATTTTTGTTGAGAATATTTTATGGTCAATAAGTATCAAAATAAATAGTATTTTTTATGATTTATAAGTATCACAGAAAATATATTCTCAAATTTTTCTAATAAATTATTTTTGACAGCCAATATTTATCAAAATAAAATTTAAACTTTTTTCACAATTACTTATATGTTAAAAATATTATTTTTGACAAAACTTTTATTAACATATTTTTATAGTTAAAATAGTGTCAAAATTTATTTTTTTGATAAATTTTAATTCTTTTTTACACATATAACTTTAAAAAATAATTTATATTATTGTAGTGCATGATTATATATATTTCTATTATCTAAAGAACTGTCACAATGAATTGAGATTAAAATACAAAAATCGATAGTAAAATAGTATAAAAAATGATAACATTCTGATTTATTATTTTTTAATATCAAAATTATCGTTACATTCTTGTTTAACCTCGATCTAAATAATAAATAACTAAAGTCATTTCACTTTAATTTATTATACTCTTACCAAATAACTACTTTTAATCTAGAAAAATAAACAAAAACCTCATGAAGTATCAAGCAAATAAAAAAAATTAAAATAATAATCTGCTGAAAGCCTTCATCAGCATCATTATTCAAGCTTTTTTTATGAAATTTGTTTAAAAAAAATCCAGCATACAAACATTCTATCTAATCAACGCAGATCAAAATCCAAAACAAAAATTACACTTAAATAGTATAATACAAAACGTTTAACTTGATAATTACATCGGTACTAATTTTACAACTTGAATTCGTATCTTTGAGGTCAGCCAGTCAAAAATAATCTAACCACTACTCTAAGATTATTTTTAGGAAATAGATCAATATATTATCTACTAATTTATTGGTAATAATAATTAATTATTATATTTTAAACATATATATAAAAAAATACATTTAAAAAATATATCTATAAAGAGTTAAAGATATTTTTATTAAATACAGTTATAAAAGATATTTTTATTAAACACATCTACAAAGATATTTTTATTAAATTCAGTTATAAATAAGAGTTGATAAAAGTTGACAGATATATTGTTGGTAACTGGGATTGTTATTTTTATATATAAAATTCATTAATAAAAAAAATACAATAATTAGCACGTTGGTCTATTATATATTGGGGGGCCAAGAGATTCTCACGAGTATGCTTTTGGCCTGCTCTTATTGGAGAGCTTACCCTGATTAATCTAATGTACCATGTTAATATTTGTCCCTATAATAATGCTACATATACATGTATAGTTATTAGCACATACACTCCATATATATATACACAAGAATATTATATATCATAGTTCTAAAAATTCAACCGTACTGACTGGTTTGACTGAATTAATTTAGAATCGACCTTTTAATCTGTTTAGTTGAATAAAAAGTTATTTTGTAAAAAATTGATCAAAAAAATTGGTCAAACCGATACTTAACTAATAAATTGTGTAAATTGATCTAGTTTTTAGAAAGTGAACGATTTAAAAGATCTCACTATAAAAGTGACCTCGTTTAGTTTATTAAAAGAAAATTCTCTCAGTCCAAGTTACTAACTTAAGTTATAAACAATATTTTGTTGGAAAAACACTTAAAAAGATGATTGATATATACAGATTTATAGTCTAAACAAAATTATGCAACCGATAAATTTAACATTTTATGTTTTCAATTTGCTTAGATATTGTATCCTGAAACTATAGAAGTTCAGTAGATATTCTGTTAATGTAATTTGATGATTTTAAGATAAATATTTTTTATATTATTTTTTGATATTAATTTTTCACTAATATTTTGTATAACTGTACTCTTGAGTTCTTGATTGGCTCTAACATAATTTTCTTTAATATTGTTTGGGGTTCCGTTTATTTTTGCGATTGATATTTCACTAATTTGCAAAGTTAAAAATTTAGTTACTAATCTTTCATACCAGGAATAAAATTTTTAATAATTTTATTTTATATTTAATTATTGAATCAGTCACTCACTCGATTGATTTATTGACAATCTTACAACTTTGCTATATATTAAGGAAAGTGATGATCTAAGTAGTTGGTAGTGCCTCCGAGATAGAGACTCAATTGCTGCCGTTAACCAAGCAATTATATTATATATTGGGTAGTGTTTGGTGGGGAGACAGAGACTAAGAGACAGATATAAAAATATATTTCAGTATTTTGTTTGGTATAAAGTGGAAGACAAAAATTACGAGTCTCAATTTTTCAATTTCTATTTCAATACCTCAAAACAAGCTACCTTATATCTCTGGCTTGGCTTGGCTTGCACTGCCGCTGCTAAATTAAAATTGCATGAAATAGAAAGCTTAATAGCTATCTGACTGTCCCAATCTAGGAGGAACAGGGTCACACTTTCAATTCATTTATGTATGCCACTTTTCTCTACCTATTTTATATTACAATTCAACGCAAGTTTAAAATCATTAATGGCAGATGTTTCTTGATCTGCATTTTAATTATTATTCATCTAAACATGACGCACTCCGATCCCTGGTAAAAGTATTTTACTATATGAAATTTATTTCAACATCAATGCATTAAAACTAACACAATAACACTAAGATCTTATCTCACTAATTATAATCAATTACATAAAAATTCAGACAACGCTATTATCCAGGCATTCTTGTATTCTTTTGTTGTTTAATATTCTGTATAATATCCTTAAATTTAAAAAATAATTTGAATCACGTATAAAGCAGACTGAATGAGAAGAATGAATGTTGAAAAAGCATTGGTGACGTTTGTTATTTAAGGAAAAGTTTAGAGGCAGCAACTTTTGTGTTTTTTGGCCAACACTTAACTATCAAAAGAAAAATGAGTGATTTTTTATCATTGGATGTAATCTTACACCATTAAAAACACTATTGATAACCAATTAATGATTACAAAATACCAAAGTTGCTGATCCCTATCATTCCTCGTTATTTAATTGGAGAGAGATGAGGAGATTGATGAGCCCTTGAAATCCGGGGGGGTTAAAAATGGTTGAGCAGATGTGTTTCGTCCTCACATATACCTAATCTGCCACTCTCTCATTCACCACTGGCCCCATAAAAGTATCCCTACTCCACCTGGTGGCGCGTTGCATCCACGCGAGGCATTGGGAAAAGGTCCCTAGCTGAATTTGAGGCTTAGCTTTTTCAACGGTCAACGAGCAGAGAAGGAAGAAGAAGAATGCAACAACCACCAGAGTCATTGACATGATTATATGATAGGACTCACTGCACCCGATCAGATCCAACTCCACCAACCCTAACCCTCTTCTCTGCATCCCATTCACGGGTTTCAACTAACCTACCTTCAATCAATTCAATGCTCCTTCCTCCTCTCATCTCACCACCTTCCGCTCCTTAATTTCCAACGTGCAAACCCTTAAGGTACTATGGACTTTGTATTCTATTATTTGGAAAACAAAGTTGCATGATTCATAATTATTATTGTAATTAAAGTCAGGAAAAAATGGATTCCTTATTCAACGTAACATTCTTTAGGGTTTGCACTTTTCAAACAACCTTTGTTTAGAAAGATAATGAAGATGAAGATGACTAACTATTTTTATTTTTTCCTTTTGTATAATTGATCGCTATTTTTCGCCCGCAATTTAGTTATTATATCAATGCACAATAATATACAGTTTCAAAAATCTCAACTTATTACAAATAATGGACAAATTCTTGGGTGAAAAGATGAAGACTCAAATATTTAATTACAACTTTATACATTCATACATTTGCCCAATATAATTCACTCTCTTGTTTACTATTTAAATGCTAATACATATAACGAGAAAAGTTCAAAGTTAGTAAAATTTATATTTTTTGTCAATAATTTTAGTTATTAGTTCAATATTTTTTATCTAGTTAAAAGCTCAATAACATATTTTTTATTTTTAAATATTATTGGTCAATTCCTAACCAAAAATAATAAATTTTATTAGTCTTCTAACATTTTTTACAAATAAAAATCTATTTTGATACATTCAAAAAATAAAAATTTTATCAAAATTGGCCTAAATATTTGTTTCATAAATCATTTTGCTTCGTCTTAAAATTGTATTTTCACATAAAAAATAAGACAATAAAGATTAATTCTAGTCATGTTAATAATAACGACATATGAATTATAATAGATTGGAATAAGGATGTATGGATTATATATGAATTATGTTTCTTGAAAATTTGAAACATTGCATATGGATGATACTCTATCTAATAGATTTGATTAAGGATGTTTTTGGTAAAGTTTTCCGATCCCTTTTTGTAAAATTATGTTTAGTAAAATAAAAGTTTTTTTTTAATAAATAACCAATGATTGTATTTGGTTTTTATAGTTTCAAAATATTTTATTAGATCCATACATTTTAAAAGTTTGTGATTGAAATTTATATTACATAAATTTTTTAAATTAGATTCATTCTAATATTTTTTATTAAAAAATATAAAATATTTTAAAATATTTATTTTTGTATTTAATATAATATATTTTGTAAATTTTTGAAGTAAATGCTCTAATATTATTATATTATTTTTTTTTGAAAAAATACATTTACTAAAGGCTTAATTAATTATAAATTTGTATCTAGTACAAGGACTAAATTTGCAAGTAGATAATTATGTTATTTTGAGTTTGGTCTAATACTTACATTATTCGTGATCATGATTCTTATCAAATTCTTTTCTAAGACATTGCTAGATATGGCATTTATGAGTTTTCTGATTTGATTGTACCTAAAACTTTTATTTCCATGTTATTTCCTTTCAATTGTAATGATGAAAACTATTATCAATCTGCTGTAACTCCTAAAACTGCTTTGACAATGACATCTAATAAAAAATTGCTAATTGATGTGGGGTACAAGAAATTAGAACACATAGCTATACCTATTGTATGTTATACAAGTTTTAAATATATGTGTTATTAGTAATTATGATAGGAGAAAGTATGAGAAGTCAATGTCATTAGTGTATAATGTGCGAAATTAAATTAAAATTTAAATTAAATTATAATTAATTCATTAATTTTAAATATTTGTTAATTTAAAATTTGAAATAAATTATGATTGATTGCCGTCAGTTATAAAAAAACAAAAATCAAAAGAAAAAATATATGGAACCAATAGGTTATCAGTCAAAAACTAAATAAAATCACATTAATTTATATTAATAATTAATTTTAAATTTTTTATATTCAAAATTTAAAAAATTTAAAATTAATTAAGTAAACCTAATTAAAACCTATAAAAATCTTCTTCTTCTCTCTCACATTAACCTACCCACTTCCAATGCAACAATCACACATAGACCTCTCTCTCGCTGTCAGGTCTTCTCCACCTCCCCACCTCGACCCGTTTTTCTTCTATCACCGACATCTGGTTCATCGAATTCACCGCGGATCACCGACATCTGGTTCGTCGGATTCGCCGCCGTCGACAAGAACCGCTTTCCTTTCGTGAACGAGATGTGTTACCTTTCATGAGCAGCAGTGGCGGTTCTGGATCAAACTATTCAGGTGGTGAGCCACTGCCACCTCCTTCTCCAGGCATAGCATTAGGCTTCTCAAAGAGCACTGTCACATATGAGGAGTTGGCGCGAGCAACTGATGGCTTCTCCGACGCCAACCTCCTTGGATCAGGTGGATTCGGGTATGTGCATAGAGGAATTCTTCCCAACGGCAAGGAAGTGGCGGTGAAGCAGCTAAAGGCTGAAAGTGGGCAAGGAGAGCGTGAATTCCAAACTGAAGTAGAGATAATTAGTCGTGTTCATCACAAACACCATGTTTCTTTGGTTGGATATTGCATCACTGGGACCCAGAGGCTGCTTGTTTATGAATTTGTTCCCAACAACACGTTGGAATTCCATTTACACGGCCGTTTTATCGTCAAGTGTTGTTCTTTGCGTTTTGGGATATTAGGTGTCATTTTGATGATTAAAGAAACTGCAAACTACACACTTGACCTTAGCTAAAAAGAGTCTTTGAACAATTACAGAAATATAAAAAAACATCCATTTAATATAAAAAAAACATCATAATATTTAACAAAAGAAATATCCAGTTATATTTTAGAAAAAATAATTAAATATCTATAAAATTAAAAAAATATGAAATTCTTAAAGAAATTGAAACATTCACATTTGCAATACAAAAAAATTCGAAAAATATATAAAAGAACATCCATTTAGTATGAAAAAGAAACATTCTGATACTTAGCAGAAGAAACATCCATATATATTAACTCGTAGAGATTTTGAACTCACACAAATGTATTTGGCTGATTTTTGGCTAATACCCTTTTGGTTCCCTAGCATTGCTCAAATCAAAACTCTTTCTCTGAACGGTGTTAACAAAAAAAACGAAGATTCTCTCTCTCTCAACGGTGGTGCATCCTTTCTCATCCTTTTTCACCGTAACACGTTCTTGCTGATGCCGTCGTCCACACCGACGAATGTCCAGCCGCGTCTGTCGATTGTGTGGGTCGTTGTCACGGGCTCACGGCACCGCATCAACCCAGACCAGGAACAACTCTGTCGTAGCCGGCGTGTGCATTTTTCCGGACGTCGACGACGCAAGGTAAAAGGTTAACAAGTGTTTTGTCCATTGATACGTCCGTTACCCGCGTGGAAGTTCGTAAATGGAGTGCAATATCGTTCATTTTCAGTTGGTGATCACAATTCACAATTCATCTGTTCAAGCTTTTTTTTTCTATTTTTTGTTTCTCCAGTTTTATGGTTACATCAAATCATAAGACTCATGTGTCAAATTATACACTTTTTTTTAATAAAAATTAAATTGTTGGATGATCATAGTTGTTTTTTCTGTTTATTCATCATCTTCTTCTATTTTAATGGTCAATTTAGGATGGTCATTTTAGTAGGTATGCGAATGGTTATTTTAATTTTTATGTAAATGATTATTTTGATTGAATTGAGTTTAGTTATATATAATTAAAATGTTAGATGTTTAATTCATTAGGCATGTGGATGATTATTTTTATCCTTAACTAGATGGTTATTTTTACTAAGGGTGAGTGGCATATGGCAAACCGAGTAGTGATAGTGAAATGAGATTATTATTGATGAAGGTGGGGTGGCTGTTAGGTGAAAAATAAGAGAGTATTAGAGTGAAATGCTTTAGTAAATTAGGATTTCATATGGTTATTTTTTTGAAATAACTAACATAATTTTTTAAAAATTTAAAATTTGAAATTAAAAAATTTAAAATTTGATGTGAAATAATTGAATAAAAATTTTTGAATTTACTATTTATCTTTATTGAACTAAATAACCGGCTCATTTGTACACATTTTCAAAATTCTTCACTTTTGTGTGAATTTTGCATTGTGTTAGAGCTAAAATGTATAGGCTTTATTTTGCAACCTCAAATATTGTCTATTTAAAACTTTTAGAACTTGTGTTTACTAATATATGGGGACCAGCCCCAACTTCTTCTAGAAATGATTTTATTATTATATCATTTTTGCTGATGCATGCACTAAATTTACTTGTTTGTATTTATTAATCAATAATCTCAAGACTTTACAGTTTTTAAAAATTATAAGTTATTCATGGAAAAACAAACTAGATGCATTTTGAAGTCTTTACAAACTGATCAAGGCATGATGAAGTTCCTTTCCAAACTGTTTACTGACTTTTTTGCTAGCCAAGAAATTCAGTATAGAAGGTCATGTGTCTACACTCACCAACAAGAGAGTGTAGAAAGGAGACATAGACGAATAATAGAAGTTGAATTATCTCTTTTGATCACAGCATCTCTTCTGATGTCTTTTTGGAAAGATGCATTTTCTAGTGGTGCCTTCATCATTAATAGGCTTCCAACAAAAATTCTGCATAACAAAAGTCCCTTTAAAGCTTTGTTTGGAAGAATTCCAGATTAACATTTAATGGAAGTATATATTTGGGTGTATTTGTTTTCATTTTCTGTGACCATATAATAGAGTAAAGTTGGATTGCAAATATGAAAAGTCCATTTTCTTAGGATGTGATAATAAAAATAGAGGTTACAAATGCATGAATAAAACTGGTAAAATATATCTCCCTAGCTAGACATGTAATGTTTGATGAAAAAAAGTTTTCTTATGCTACTTTGTTTCATGATAATTGTTAGAGAATCATTAGAATCAATTTAGATCAATTAGTATCGTTTATATTTATATATAGTATATCTGTATATTAATTGTATGATTCTATACCTTTATTACTCTGATTCATTTAGCACATATAAATACCCCTTGTATATTGTACCTTTCATGACACTCAAAAATACACTTTTCAGATTACTCTCTCAGTCTCTTGTTTCTAACAATAATAATGATAACCAATATGTTAATTCTCTTACTACTAACAATTTTGTTTCTATTAATCCCGCGTTTTCACTTTTCAACAATCAAAACAGCATCCTCTACGCGTTCAATTATAGAATGGAGCGCTTTTACACCCACGCGTACGCGTCCTCTACGCGTGCGCGCCATTTTTGCATTTTGGCCTATCCACACGTCCGCATCACTTACGCGTACGCGTGGCCTTCAGAATTTGAACTCGTGACACGTACGCGTGCTATGCGCGTGCGCGTTCATAGTAGCGCTCACTTTGAGAACGTAGCGCTCGACTTGCGAGCACTGTCCCACGCATACGCGTCATCCGTGCGTACGCGTGGTCTTCCAAAATGCCATTTCCATGCGTACGCGTCAGCCTTGCGTACGCGTGGTTCTTCAGAAATTTCACATCGACGCGTACGCGTTTCCCACGCGTGCACGTCACCAATCGAAAATTTTCACTCCATTATCGCATGCGCTCTTTGGAATGGAACGTAGCGTTTGCGCCAAAGGAGCGCTCATCTTGTTTTAATCATGGGCCACGCTTTTAAAAGCGTGGTCTAAAACTCCAAAGCGTGCTCAAACTTTAAAATGTGTCCAGAATTCTTATTTTGAGCTTATTTTGCACTTTCTGCTTCTTTTCTTTCATCTCTTCACCTGTCATCAACCAAACAGATACATCAAAGCCTTGGCATAATCATCAAATCTTGCATCACTCATATTATCAACTAAATCTTGCAAAAAAATCTCATAAAAATGCATAAAATCAACAATGTTTGATTGAATCAGGACAAGTATGAATTTCTCATCCAAGCACTTACTAATTTTCTAAAAATGCATGAAAACCAAGTAAAAACAGATAAAAATTGCTAGTAAGACATGCACAAAATGGCATGTCATCACATGCCACCATTCCAAACCTCCTCCATCAGATATTCTTTTCCTTTCCTCCCTCCCACCCAAAACCACCACTATATGTCACTTCTTTTTCTCTTTTTCTGCCACTAAACAACCGCCGCCTCTCTTTCTCCACTCTTTTTTCTTTCTCTTTTTCTTTGTTCCATGGCTATTTCATCACTGTTGTCATGGCCCTCTGTCGTTGTTGACTCCAGATCTGTCTTTCTTCCTCTCCCTCTTCGAGTCCTTCTCTCCCTTTCTCTGTCTTCGAGTTCGCCATTGTCGCCTCTCCCTTTTTCTCTTCGAGATTGCCATTGTCGTCTATCTTTCTTGTCTCAGTTTTTTCTTTTTTTTTTTTAACATAAGAGTTGTTGAATTGATTATTAAATAGAGTTTTTAATATTATTAATTGAATTTGTTGTTAAAATTATTGAAATTTTCTATTATTTAAATTATTTATTTTTTATTATGAATGGTGATAGAGGAGAAAAATAGATGGTGATAGATGAAAAAGTTAGATGATGGTGGTGAAGGTAAATGATAGGGGTATCATGGACTTTTTAGTGTTTTATGTGTCTTGTGTATTTACTTTGCCAAACATAAAATATGTACATATGTATTTTGTGTGTCTTCTAAATTTATGTTTCAGGGTCTTTTGTCTCTTGGTATACACTAACCAAATGTAGCAAGGGTACATAAATATCTAATACACGCCTAGAAGAGTTAGAAAGAATGCAAGTACATTGTACTGTTCAAAAACAAAAGATAACAAGACATGCATGTGACAGAATTAGCTCCAAAAATTGAAGATGCCAAGAGCATGTGCAAATTGCTAAGCAGCCTTAACTTGTCAAAGGGGAAACAAAATTTCTATACAAGTTAACACTAGCCGCTACATGAACAAGGAAGGAAAACTTCCCAAGATTATCCAAATAACAATGTAATTTGACGCAAATGCCAATTCCACATTGCAAGCTAAATTTTCAATTTATGAAAAATAAGCAACTATGATCTCTACATATGCTTATATGTAAAGAATTTTCCTCTGCACATTAGACTAACATTGGATGATCAGCAAAAATGCTGAGATTCTATTGGTACAATAGTGTATGACAGCAGCTCACTTATCTTCATCTTCATATGCATTACATCTACATCTACATCTTCATCTGCGACTTCGTCTTCGTCTTCATCTTCGTCTTCGCTGCAAATCTGTTTTTTTGGTGACTCACTACCATCCTGTTTGGTTGTTTCTTTTTCTTTTTCTTTTTCTTTTTCTTTAGTTTGAGTGGCTTTTTGAACATTATACATCTCAGCAACCTGTAAAAAGGGATTAAAGCATGTCAAAAGAATCAAATGTTTCCATTTGTTACTATTATTATAACATGAGAAATGCTCAAAACCTTGCACACATAAGTCTTAAGTTGACTAAACAAGCTCATCACAAAGCATTCTTCCCAACAGGGCAACAGATTATGAAAACTAATTAACCACAGTAGTTATCTAATTGATTAATTTTGTCAATTGACTTAATGCACCCAACTTGGATGCTACAAGTTTATGTAAGAACTTGTGAAGATTATACTTTACCTGCTCAGATAATGAGGCCTGCTCGGGTGTTTTGTCAGGTCGAACTCGAACTAGCCGTGGGAATCTAAGAGATATGCCCTTTAGGGGAGGAGGGGGGAAATACAGAGATACACCATTAAAGCCTGTCAATGAAAGTTAAATGCAGCAAGTACTAAAAATAGTAATAAAAGTAAAGGACAAAATTCTGTTTTAGTCTCCGACGTTTGAGTTAAGTTCTAATTTTGTTTCTAACATTGAAATGTCAATTTTTTTTTCACAAACGTCCTTGTCATATTTTAAGTCTTCTGGTTAAAACTAAAATTTTTTCTTTAAAAAATGTCCCTTTTCCTCCATCATTATCATCTTCTAGGCAGTGACCAACAATTGTAATTGTGGTTGGTGGCTGTAGCAGTGGTTGTAGTGATTTGGTAGTAAAAATGATAGAAGAATAAGGAAAAAAAAAAGATAATAATAGAGGGAAAAGGATATTTTCGGAAGAAGTTTTAATTTTGACTATAGACAAAAATAGAACGAAATAAGACGTTTCGGAAAAACTCAGACATTTCAAAGATACAAAATTAAGATTTAACCGAAATGTTAGAGACTAAAACAGTATTTTACCCTAACATGAATAACCAAAACGAGAAACCAAAAATTGTAATGTTTTTATAATCAATTGATTGTTTCTACTTTCTAGTACCTTATCTGAATCTACTATGCCCACTGCAGCTCGGTGAACTGGGCTGATGGTCAAATCTGCAGCTTTCACCTCCCATACCTGAATAAATAAATAAAATAATACATGATCAGAAGTATTCCCTACAAGTTAAATTGCGATATAACACTATACTTAAGGAAATATAGTTTAAGTGCTACTTATCAATGGCATATAGTACAGTAATAGAAAATGACCTCATATCTTCCATGTAAGCAATAGAAAGAAGTGTGCAGTATTCCAATAATGGCAAACGACAACTCATTGACAGAACTAGAGAACAAGAACAAAATTACCAAGGGCATACAACACTCTTACCTCGCTAGCTTCAAACCAGACATCAGGCTTCATTTTATCTCCATATCGATAGTATCGCTGAAAATCACTAGTAATATTAGGCAGGATTCAAACCAGGTTCAAAGAGGAACAAGAAATGGAGGTACCTTTGGCCCAGGAATCACTTGAGAACCAAGACTTTTAGAACGCTCTTCGAGCACTTCTTCAGTAAATCCCGTTCCTACTCAGTAAAAATTTCAAAATATAAGACAATTAATTTTAAGAAACAAAGGAACTCAACAGTGACTTAACAACATCCGATCACTCACCAATCTTACAAATACTTTGAAATTCTTCGTTATTGTAGTCATAGCAAGCAAGAAGAAAAGCACCATAGACTCCTACAAGACATCATTCAGCTTTCATTTCAAACCACTTTGAGCTCAGTCTGCAATATAGCATTATGTAGAAAATTCCTATGGCATACATGATATTGACAAGACAACATTGGAGGTAGCTGTTCTGCAATTAATAATAAAAGTAACATACAATACAGGCATCAGCATATCATGAAGAGTATACTTTATGATCACCTGTACGTTTCCCACGTCCGTGGAATGCAGCTATAGGTACCAAATCCATCGAGTCCCCTATGCTGCACATTAGAGAGAATGAATAAACAGAAATCCAGTAAAATTTAAGAGACTTAAGAAGTTAAATATAACACCCTTACTTATCCAGATAATCTTTCTTCAGTTTTAGCCAATTGTTTGACCGATTGGAAGGTTCATATGTAGAATCTTCATTTAAAGTTTTAATGATTAATCCCTCACAGCTGCAATTCAAGGGACAAGCCAAATGACAAAATTAAACATAAAATTGGGTTATGGAAAAATAGAAGTGATGAAATTTCTAAACAATTAAAATTAAATAGAATCAATAGGAGACCTTGATCCAACAGCTTTGTCGAGAAATTTCTGAATTTCCTCAGTGTCATTTGATGTTATTGCCGTTGCATACTGAAAAACTCCAGTTTCTTCTTCAAAAGAGGCATAAAGATGCTGCAATGAGAAAACAAGCACTTGTCAACATATTGTTCTTTACTTCTTGTTTATACAAGAACTCAAGAAGCCTATTAAAAGTGAGGCATAAAAGTTCACAGCATCTACATGAGATTCACAACTTTGAAACTTTTAAGAAACAGCATAGAAAAGTGATCCACTTGACCTCCCTAGAAAGCAAAAAGTCTTGCCCAAACTCTTTAGTTCGAATTGGATTCCACTTCATTGTGTGAGTATTTACTAAAAGGGCATAAGCTATTGGTATTGGTCAATGCCAAATCTTTCAACTAAAGTACACCTGCCGAAGTACTACATTTAATTTCAATCCAACACACCTCTGCATCGCCTGCACAATATTCTGGCTCAAAGCCATCCATCCCCATGAGAATATATTTATAGACCTCAGTTTGACAGTACTTGTGGAACCAAATCCTTATCACTAAGTTACAACCTCTTAGCAATGCATTAGCCTAGCACAAGAACTGCATAGTATATTTAGTTATATCCATGTAAAGGTGTGCCAAGACAAGACACTAACTCAACCTAGACTTTACAGTGAATGTACTACTTATTGATGCCTTAAAGTTTTGTGTTAAACACCAGAATAACATCTTAGGGTTTGACCTTCAGCTAACCTTATAATAATATATTTACAAGATAAAGGAGACAATAAAATGAAACCATCGGCAGAGCAGAGATAAAAGTTGTACCTCTCTACGGATTTTCAGGTTATCCTGAAGAAGTACTCGGCCATTAAGATACAGTATATCAAAAGCAAATATGCAGACGTCAACCTTTATATTATCCACAGATACATTTTTATGAGGCCGAGTACTAAGATCCTGTCAAGATATTAGGTCATAAACATAAGTCCAATCTCAACTACTTACATAAAATAAAAGTAATTGCATCATCTAGACAGGTAAGACAGCATAGAGGCGATTATTAGCACAAAAGAATGTATTACCCACACAGAAAAGAACCAGCATGAAGTGTACCTGGAAAGGACGGATGGTCTGTTTCTCACGATTATATCCAACAATTTCACAATCAAGAACAAATGATGATACAGTTGATTTCTTTAACCTGCTCATTGATGGCAAATATCAAAATCAATTAAGTTGAAGAAATTTTAGAAGCAGTTGGTGCAATGATTTCAATGTAATCATAACAAAGAATGTTGATAATAGAAGTATTAATGATGACCCAAAAAAATGTTACTAGTCCTCAATTATAATATTTCCAACTCAGTTTTCTTCACCTTGAAATTGCAGCAACAACATCAGGAAACTTCCCAGTATTCCGCTCAGCATTTCTACTATAAATCTCAACTGAACCATTTTCCATGTAATGTACCTGTCTCAATAAAGTTAATGTTATTGCACATATATAAATAGATACTACTGTGCAGTATATTTCCAACAGAAAATTTGAACATGAAATTGTCACCTGGGCACGCTCTCCATCATACTTGTATTCACAAGTAAACTGCACATCTTGCAATGAATTTAGAATATCAGAGATACCCTTCCTCGGTTTTGACAGCATAGGTCCAACTGGAATACCAGGAGTAAAATTACACGTTGATGGAAGTTTCCATACACCATGTGTAAGAAGTGCAGATACTATTTCGTCGTAGACAGGAAGAACAGAATAGACTTGTTTAACAATTTTTACAGCCTGATGAAAAAAAGAAACCAGAAATAAACAAAAAGGAAATAAAGAAAGAATCGCTTCACTAGAGTGGTAGAGCCTATAACTTAATACATAAGAACCACGAAAACGTTGTATCATCATATAGTGCTGAAATGCTAATGCAACCCACAATAGACATTGTCAGCACTCCAGCCTCACAAGAATGAGCTTTGTATACTGATTAACTCCTTGCATCTTGTAACACCCAAACCAAAAGACAAACTCTTTGCATCATATTTCCCAAATCTCAACAACCACAATGAGATTAACTTACCTCTTCCAAAGGAGACTTAATACCAGCAGGTGGTTTAGAATGTTCTTCACTCTGTACTGCTGCTTGGCCTAATGCAGCTAAGAGAGTTTGCTCAGCCACACCAATCCGCAATTTTCCCTAGAAAACAAACCCACAGTGTGATTAATATTTAATATGGAGAAGTAAGCCTTCTGTATTTTTTCAATAAAGCAAAGCTTCAACCTGTAGAAAACGGATAAGATATTTAGGTTCGCAGTCAGTTGCAGCAACAAGAAGTGCCTTTATATGATTCTTTTTCTTCATTTGACTGTCTCTTCCAGATTCCTGTATACATTAGAAGTAAGGACAAATTGAGGGAATCCTACCAACATTCAGCTCTCAACCAAATAAATAATAATAATGAAAAAATCTTCCAAATCCCCAGATACTTGTCTTTCATTCTCTTACAAGATACGAAATATGCCTATTAATATCCAACATAATCACCAATTAGAGAAGAATTGACCTAAAGACCAAAATACATAAAAATCTTTAATTAGTCATGATAGAAAACAAGCCTCTTCCAACCATGATTCGGTATCAACAAATGAGTTGAGATATGGACAATATTCCGGAAGGATGCTAATAAGTCAAGTTCCAATATTTTAAATATAAGAATAGGATCGGATCAGGATTTTTGTTGTTTCTCAGGTGTTTGAAAGAAAATTAAACCTCTAGAAAAACACTAAACACTAACATGTCCCTACATCTTATAACAAAGCACGAGCTTGAGAAAGAGGGAAGGTGTTGAAAACCTTGGAAATGCTAATTGCACAACATACAAATATGACAAAATTTCACCTTGGCAATAAGACGGAACCTCGTCCTGCCAAGAACAAACAACAAGAAAACATTCATCCTAAAGCAAAATGGCAACTCATCAAACAATCCCCATTGGGAAAGAGACAGTCAAAGACTACAAAACCCAAAAGAGTCACCTGATACAGCTTCTTGATTTTGGATTCAGTTCTTCCAGTTGCCTCAGCAAGTGCCTTAATAATGGAAGTCTCGCCAATTCCCAATTCCAGCCCTTCATGCGCCGGAGCAAGCCTACCATGCATTTAAACTAACTTAATTTGCATCCAAAGCACTTTAAAATAATACAGAATCTTAAAATGAAAGTTAAATTTCACAACTTTTTGAATGAAAATGACACTCTTGGAATTAAAACACTTACCTCTTCGCCAAGAGATAAATCAGAGGCACAAGATCCTCAGGGGTAGAGTATATCACAGTCTTCATCAAATTGCACGCAATATCTGTCATCTTGATTCTGCCAGGCTCCAGAGAAATCATGTCAAGCGCCAACGCCAGTAACGAGAACGGCACAGGCGTGCCCTTCTCCCAACAAGCCACTGAGCTAGGATCGAATTTCGAAGGCTTCGCCGTCAGCTGCGGAACGCGCTTCTTCAGCTCCTGCAAGGCAGATGGAGAAGACACGTGGCGAGTCTTGGTCGGAGGAGGGCCTTCTTTCTCCGGTTCTTCATTAGGGTTTAGCGTGGAGGTTGGAGTGGGGAGAGTGGAGGATGAAGGTTTTCGCTTCTTGGGAGAAGAAGCAGTTGGTTGCTGCGACCGCTCGGATTTCTTCTTCTTGGCAGCGGCGGCGGCGGCGGCAGCGGCGCGAGCACCGGACATGAGAGCGTCGAAGGCGGAGGGTGGTTTGGTCATTGTGCGACATAAAAAGAATATTTTTTAAATAATAAATTAAAGAGTGAGCCAATGAAATATTTGTAAAATACTAAAATGTGTACAATGCTTGTAAAATGTGTACAATGCGCTGCTTATTTAGCCCAATATGAGTTAAAATAAAAATTACTCACGAAATAATAAATTTAAAAACTCTTATTCAATTATTTCATATCAAATTTTAAATTTTAAATTCTCTAATTTCAAATTTCAAATTAAAAAAATATTGTTAGTTATTTCAAAAAAATAACTATCACTCCAATACTCTCTTCTTTTTCAACTGGCAGCCACTCCACCTTCATTAATAATCATTCTTTCTCCATCGCTATTTGGCTTGCCACACGCCACTCACCCTTAATAAAAATAATTATTCACTTAAGGATAAAAATAATTATCTGTATATCTAATGAATTGAACATCTAACATATTTTAATTATACTAGCAGCTCAACAGACACTAACGTACTTGTTCAACGCTTTTTTATTGTTTTTAAGAAATTAATTTTATTTTTTGTTAATATATTATTCACTTTTTAAATTTATTAGATAAGTATTTTTTATTTTAATATTAATGTGACCTTATTTATATCATATTTTATTAAAACTAAAATTACTATAAAAAAAATTTTTAAATGTTAAATTATAAAAACATATAATAAAGAGGTATATATTATCAGAAAAAATATAGTTCAAAAAATAATAATAATAATATTTAGAAACATTATTTACAAAATTCACTATTTATAATTGTTATTAAGTTTAATTAAAGCACACTTTATCTTCATGCATAATTTTAATTGATAAAAATTATTTTTTAATTTTATATTTAACTTTTTAAAATTTTTTAATTTTATTATTTTTTTTAAATTATTAATTTATATTTTTATTATATTATCTTACTATATCAAACACTATTCTTTCTCTTACTATTATTTTCTATACACATACCTGTCATTATCTCATCGTCATTATTATATTATCTTATTATCCTTTCTCATTTTTTTCTTATAACCATCTATTCTTTTAACTTTTATGAGTGGTTGAAGTTTTGTTAAAAGAAGTAAGACAGAGCGTTTAATTTTTTTTTCAATTATCAAAATTTGATATAAGTAATCCTAAAAAAATAATATCAAAATATATTATTTTCAACTAAAATAATACATAATTGTAAGTTTTTTAACTAATAATTATAAATGTAAGTTGTAATTTAATATAGTAATTTGGGACAGAAGACAGCTATTACTATCTATATTTGACTGCTACTATATAAGTTTCACATTTGTTTTATTGTGCACATTAATTAAAATGTACTTTATTATTTTATTTTACATGTTTTGAAATAATGCCAGTATTATAAGGATGAGATTAATTTTTATAATCTAACGTGAATTTTTTTATTATTTTGTTTGTCATTTGAATACTATCCATAAAAAATAGTTACTTAAAGTGAAACATTATATAAAGAGAGACAGAAAATCTTTAGATTTATCATTCTGGTTTGCTTCTTATTAATCCTCACTTAATAAGTTATTAAATATTAATAGTGAAACATTATTTGATGATGGTGAATTTTTGTAATTAGTTACAAAATTTTAACTTTATGTTTCTCTTTTTGTCTCTCTCTACGATTTTAGACAAAATCAATTTTATTAATAAAAAGTTTTTTAAGTTTAGAATATTTTTAACTTCTTATATAATAATCAGACTTAATAAATTACTAAAATTCAAACCTATTTTCTTGAATTATTTCTTGATCATATAATTGAAATTGTATAAACAGAAGATATTTAGACTCTAAAATTTTCAAAATAAAAAAATATAATAAAATAAATTAAAAAATCTAATAAAATAAAATAGTTTAAAAAATAGAATATATATAGAAAAAATAATAAATTAAAATTTACATGGTCCATGAGATAGAAAAATAAAGAGAAGAAAATAATCATTAAGGTTAAAACAATGAAAACGTATAAGACAATTCTTATCTTACCACATTTAAATAATATATGTCTATCTAATAATTAATAAAAAATAATGGTTGGAGTCTTGAAAGTTTGGATATTTTCACATGCTAGCTTATAAGAAGGTATCAAGGTAATGTAATGTTAACGGCCCGGTTTTCACCCAGTATAATCGTGACCCGAAAGTATATAAGTTTCATCGGGTCTAGGGTCGAGTTCGGGCTAGTGAATATGCCCGGTATATATTTCGGATCGGGTCTGAGTCACATCAAACTCGGTTTCACCCGACCCATGCACACCCCTAACTCAAATAAATTGGCCAATATTCAAAACAAATATTACTATAGTAGACAAAATTAATAATTTAATTTAGTTTTAAAGTAAATATTTATGTACTCAAATATCAAATATAATACTTTACATAATCAATATTTTAGAAAATAAAAAATATTACAAAGCAATTAAAAAAAATAAGTTAACCAAATATTTATAGGACTTTTTTTCATTCAATCGTTAATAGGTAAAGATATATCAAAAAATAAAAATACATATCAAATAAAAAAATCGTTTTCTTTCTACATCAATCTGATAAGATAAAAAAAATTGTTTCTTTTTACATTAAATTTATTAAAAAAAGAGACATAGTACTATTTTTACATATAAAAACGCAAGGTTCTGAAAACTGAACCGGTCATCGAATCGTTCTAGCTACTGGTTTGATGGTTTATTAGTTTAACCGATTCGTCTGTGGTTCAATCGAAAAACCGTTTTATAATAAAAGAATAAAAAATATAAATAAACCCCCTTAAAACATAAACCAATAGCATCATCTCATTCAAATACAAACTATAAATATCCTTACAGAAAAGATAAAATACAGGCATACCTGTGCTGTTGAAACAATGACAGGATTCTTCATTAATTTAAGAGAAACAGGACATCGAAAATCATTAAGATAACAGGCGTCTGATGATTCCTTTCATTTGCGACTTATTTTCTGGATTTTGAAGAATGGCCCTTTCCTCCTACAGTATCATACACAACTAGATTTTCAATTTGAACATAATTTTTTATCTTCTTCAATAGCATGGACATCTTCTGAACTGAGCAAGAACTAGCTCAACCTTGATTCATAGATAGAATTAAACAACATGAGCAAATAGTGGCATTGATTGAGCTGAGTAATGAATAAGATCACTATGATGCAAATATACACCAACCTGCTCTTTAACTTCATCGTTTTTGTGCATTAATATAATACCAATTATACCATATATGATGATATTATTTTAATCAGAAGGCTCTCGAACCTTTATTTTAATGTTTTACTAATTATTATTATTTTATATAGTCAAAGCTTCACACCACCTCAGTTTCGAAGAATTTAGTCATAATTTGGTCCCTCTCAAAACTTGCAAAAGATTAAACCTCTCTGAAAATTGATGGATTATTTGGGAAAAAAATAAATTGAATTAAAGGGGAGATTAGAATAACTAACCATGAAAATCTTACTGCAATCAGCAGCGAAGGTAAGGAAATCCTTGGCAGCTTGAAGAGTGTCTCTTAAGTGAAGCGTGGCTTTGAAAGTGTTGCGAGCGATAAGAGCATAATTCAAGTCTCAACAACAATTATAGTTTAAAAAAAAATTAATACCTAGAACTAGATGCTAGAGCAGAGCAGATCAGCAGCAAGAAGGGAAGACGGGGATAGGGCACGACCAAAGGACTGACGCGGTGGAATAGAGCTGGCGCCGACAGAACAATGGCTGCGCGACAGAGGCAGGAGGCGAGGCGGGGCTGACTATGGTGGATTGGTGGTTTCGAAGCTCAAGCATGGCTGCACGATGGAGGGGAACCACGTTGCGACGGTGGCTTTGAAGCTCCAAGCTGCGACGGCGGCGGTGGCTTGCTGGTGGCTGGAGGGAAGTGAGAGAGGAGCTCAATGATGATGAGAGGAAGGGTGATGGCCTGATGGGAGTGTTGCGTGTGTTTGCCGTTTTGGAGAGTTAGGGTTGAGACGTTGGGTAATTGGGTAAGGTTCCTCAACCCAAACGGTGGCGTTTTGGTGAAATTCAAAAAACCGTCCGGGTCACAGTTCGGTTCAATCGACCGGTTCCCGGCCAGTTTGATGGGTCAATGACGATTTTTTAATTCTTCGATTTTGACATCTATCCGAACCGTTTTTTCCATCGGTTCGCGGTTCAACCAGTTCGACCAACCGGTTCGAATCAATTTTCAAAATATTAACTAAAAAATTTAGAATAAATTAAAAAGACAGAGGAATTACTGAAAATATAGATTAGATAAGTAAATTAAAGAGAACAAAAAAATATAAGTGGATGTCATACGCGTGAAAGCAATAACTGCTGTAAAATCGTCCACAATTTGCAACTAAAGGCAATGGAAGATGATGGAAGCGAAGGTATTGAAGAAAGGAGAAAAACGAACAGCAAAAAAAATACAGAAAAGTAGAAATCAAATTAACATAAAATTAAACAATAAAGTATGAAGATGGTGAAGAATGTGAAAATATTGATATTCATTTTCGTCAATTTTTTTATTTATTAGCAATTCCGTCTGTATTTTTTAAGAGTAAAAGAGTAATTTAATTTAATTGAGGGTTAAGTATGACTGATGTTGGAACAGTTTTTTATTGAAAGGGAGTTAGTTTTTAAATTGAGTATGTAGTAGTAGCAGTTTTTTTCAGTTTTAAAATATGTCGTGGGTTGATAGTAAATTTATTGTTTAACCAACAAATAAACAGAGGTAAAATAGGAAGAAAAAAATTGGATACCAAATTTTTCTTATTCCCATTATACATTGGTATAGTCTAATATATAAGATAAATGATATTGTGGTAGATAAAATTAATGATTTTATTTTATTTTAGAAAAAATATTTATGTACTCAAATTTCAAATATAATATTCTACCTAATCAATAATTTAAAAAATTAAAAAAATATTATTGCAAAGCAATCTAAAAACAATAAGTTAACAAAATATTTATGAAATTTTTTCATTCCATAAATAAAGACATGTAAACAAAAATAAGAATACATAATAGATAAAAAAAATATTTTTTTTTTAAATCAAATTGATAAAATAAGAAGCAAACAATTTTTTTACATCAAATTGATAAGAAAAAAAGACAGAACTATTTTTTACCTGAAATTTTGGGAATAAATTTAAAAAATAAAAGAATGACTAAAAATATAAATTAAATAAGTAAATTGAAGAGAAAGAAAAATGTAAGTGAAAGTTATGCGTGAAGCCAAATTAAATTTACAACTGCAGCGGATGGATGACGTCATACAATTGAGGATGTTGAAAAAACGAGAATGCGGATATTATACTGCTCGATCTACAATTGTACAAAAAATAGAAACTTTAGATTTAAAAATGAAATAAGATAAAGAGTATTTGTCTTTGAATTTTCTTTTAAAAATTAAATATTTGTATTCAAAAATAAAATAAACTGTGAATATAAAATACCAACCACTTATACCTATTATTTGGACCATTATCGTGTTTATTTCTATATTTATGGAGCGTATGAATTGTATCAACTCCTTTGTCAAATGATATTTGCACGTAATTATTAATTTGTTGAATTTTCCTTTTCTTAATAAATACATGACAGAACCAAAAAATAGCAAGACGCAGAAAAAAGAATTGACAACATCCAGAAATATTTGTAAGTGGAGTAGTTATTTAATTTCCTCACGATTGCAGTAGTTATTTAACTCTTTTGTGGGTTAATGACTTTTTTTAATTAAGAAACAAAAATGTATTATTACTATTTTGTCCATAAATTTGATTTGTAAAATGAATTATTTTAGGATAAATTATGTCTATAAAAATTGGACACTAAACTCTGATATTGACTTTATTAGTAAAAAAGAATTAAACAACAAACTCTTATATCCCTTGGTATATTGTTATTTTGTTATAGTATAAATAATAGTTTTGGAATTATCTAAATATTTTAATATAAATTATTAAGTTTTGTTAGAGCTAAAAAAAATTTAAAAATAAATTAATATTTCTTCTAAGAATGCTTATTTTTAAAATTATAAATACACAATAAAAAATTAAAGTACGTTAAAATAGTACTAGTACTATAATGAAAAATAATTCAAAATATAAAATTAACAAACTAATAGAATATGTATACACAACTAACCAATGTTATCATTATTTGGTATATTATTTGGACAAATTCTAATTCTTGAATATAAAAAAAACAGATTATTAACATATAAATAATACTTTTTGAATTAACTAAATATTTTAATATAAATAATTTAATATTGTCTGGACCAAAAAAATTAAGAAATAAGATTAATATTTCTTCTAAGAATGTTTTTCATTAAAATTATAAATACACAATAAAAATTTAGAGTACATTAAAATAGTACCATAATAAATAAAATTCAAATATTAAATTAATAGCGTAAATTTTTTAAGTGAACAATTATCAATCATAAGTGTATTATAGATATATGTAACATATTATATTATAAATAATTGAAAATTTACTAAGTATGAGTTAAACCTTTTAAAAAATGATAATTTATATCTACTAATATTATTACTGTTCTATCTATTACTTAGATTTGGACTAATTTTACTGTTATTATGAGTATCTGAATGTTTAAAAAGAAAATATATGATTGGTATGAGATTAATGTATTTTAAATTCTACCAAAAATAAAATAATTTCTTATATAAATCATAGTTGTTAAAAGTAAAACACTATAATAGTAATAACAACAATTAATTTAGATAGAGTACTTCAAGTAAAATATTGAAGGTCAGTAATTTTTGGTATAAAATAAAATAAAAAAATTTGTCTGTATTCAATAACACTAATAAGAGATAAGATGAGAAGAGAGAAACAGGTAAGAGGTAAAAGATAACTCGTAAAAATTACATCAAAGATATACTAAAGTGAGAGAAATTGGTGGAAGTTTTGTAAAGCTGAATAATCGACGTTAAGTGGAGAAGTTAATTAGGAAGGGTAATATTGAAAAGAAATATTGGACACCAAACCCATGTATTATCATTATATATTGTTACAATGAAAGTTATACTAAAGTGAGAGAAATTGGTGGGAGTTTTGTAGAACTGAATAACTGACGTTAAATGAAGAAGTTAATTAGGAAGGGTAATATTGAAAAGAAATATTGAACACCAAACCCATGTATTGCCATTATATATTGTTATAGATATTATTATAGATATAACTAAATTCAATCCAATCAAAATAATCATATACATAAAAATAAAATAACCATCCGCATACCTACTAAAATGATCATCCTAAATTAACCATCAAAAATAGAAGAAGAAGATGAATAAACAGAAGAAATTATTATTGTGGTAAAACATAATTTTGAAGGACTAATCATGACAAAAACAGCACTGTTGTGAAACATAGGGCTCAAATCATGAAAGAAGCTAACCATGCTTGGATTCGAAGAAGAAGAGCATGGTGGTATCATGAGAAGACACTTAATAGAATGGAAGAAAGCGAAGGCGCATCGGAGGAAGTGAGGACGGTGTCGGGAAGAACACAATCAGGGGCG
>NC_029776.3:5540540-5542958 GCF_000817695.3 Arachis duranensis
GGGGGGGCAATGGCCCCCCCAAAATTTTAGTTTTTATTTAAAAAAAATAGTTTGGTCCCCCTTTCTTTATTTTCCAGCCCCCTGTCCCTTCTCTTTTTGTTCTATCTTTTCCAACCCTCCCTTTTAATTCCTACAAAAAAAACCCAGCCCAATATCCCATTCCCTATCCTTTTTTTATTTTCCAATCCATATCCCTTTTTTTATTTTCCAACGTCAGTTTCCATCCCCTTTTTTTATTTTTCAATTTCCAGCATACAACCAGTCTCTCCCTCTCCCCCTTCTCGTTTTGGCTTTCCAAAATTGTAGGTAACAACTTTTTCTATTTTTTTTTTCTTTATCTCTTTAATCTTCTTATCTTTTACAGTTTTACCTCTTTGACTCTTATTTTTTTGTTTTTTTTGCAGATTAAAAAAAAGATAATAATTTAACAAGTGATTTTTCACTCTTCTTTTAATTACAATTTTATATTATTTATAATTATACTAGGATGTTAGTATTATTGTTCTAAATTTTAATATTTTATTTTAAATTGAAATATAATTTTTATATTTTATAAAGATTTAGACTGTAATTTATACTTTTTGCTAAATATATTTTTAATTATAGGAACTTATTTGGTCATTTGAATTATGAGTAAGTTTAAAACCATTGATACATTTTTTAAAAGAAAAGATCAAGAGAATGAAGATGTTTCTACTATTACTACTCCAATACTTGAGGGGTCATCAAATTTCATTACTTCAAGTTCTTCATTGAATAGCTCAAAGCGTCCACGACTTCTTCCAAATCAACTGGATATTTTTCATTTGGAAAGAGATCCTGGAATGCGACCAATGATTTGGAATTTTCCTCCAAATAAAAGAGATGAAATCCGTCAGGCTTATATTAAAGTTGGGCCAAATCAACCAATTCTTGATAATTATCCATTTTTTGGTGATAAAAGTCATCGTCACTTTCAAGCTTCATGGTTTAAATTGTTCCCATCTTGGTTAGAATATTCTATAGAAGATGATGCTATATATTGTTTTCCGTGCTTTCTTTTTGCTAAGAAACCTTCGATCAATACGGGTTCAAATGCTTTTATTGAGAATGGTTTCAGGAATTGGAAGAAAGTAAATAGTGGAAAAGAATGTGCTCTTTTGAATCACATTGGCAAAGGTCCTAACTCATTCCATCATAAGGCGCTGAAATCATGTGATGATTTGATGAAACAATCACAACATATTGACAGACTTCTTCATAAGCAAACATCAGAAGATATTGAAAAGAATCGAATTCGACTAGGAGCATCTATAGATTGCATTAGATGGTTGACATTTCAAGGTTGTGCATATAGAGGACATGATGAAAACCAAAGTTCAAGCAACAGAGGTAACTTTTTGGAAATGTTGAAATTTTTGGAATCTTACAATGAAATAGTGAAAAAGAATGTTTTGGAAAATACTCCAAAAAATGCTAAGTATACTTCAAATGATGTCCAAAAAGAAATTCTACATATTCTTGCTACTAAGGTGAGAAATTCAATTATAGAAGAGATTGGAGATGCCAAATTTTGTATTATTGTTGATGAAGTTAGAGATGAATCTAAAAAGGAGCAAATGGCCATTATTTTGAGATTTGTTACTCTAGATGGTTTTGTTAAAGAGAGATTCTTTGATCTTGTGCATGTCACTGATACTTGTGCAACAACTTTAAAGAAAGAATTGATTTCTGTCCTTTCTCATTATAATCTCCAAGTTGAAAATATTAGGGGTCAACGGTATGATGGTGCTAGCAACATGCGGGGTGAGTGAAATGGTTTGCAAGCTTTGTTTCTTAAAGATTCTCCACAAGCATACTATGTGCATTGTTTTGCTCATAGGTTACAATTAGCATTGGTAGCAGCTTCAAGAGAGAATAGGTTACAATTAGCATTGGTGGCAGCTTCAAGAGAGGTACTTCAAATTCATGAATTTTTTACTCAATTAAACTCTATTGTCACTATTGTTAGTGCTTCTTCAAAAAGACATGATCAATTACAAGAAGCTCAAGCAATTGAAAATGCAAACTTGGTTGCTCAAAATGAATTAGAAACAGGCAAAGGTGCGAATCAAATAAGCACTTTACAAAGAGCTGGGGATACTTGATGGAGCTCTCACTTTAATTCTATTTGTAGTTTGGTAAAAATGTTTACTGCTACCAATATTGTTCTCAATAATATCATTGAAGACGGGACAACTTATGCACAAAGAGGTGAGGCTTATGGTGTTAGTAAAATATTATTGTCATTTGAATTTGTTTTCACTTTGCACTTGATGAAAGAGATTATGGGAATCACCAATGTTCTTTGCCAAGCACTGCAACAACAATCACAAGATATTCTTAATGCAATGCATATTGTTTCTACATCAAAATTACTTCTTCAACAATTAAGAGATG
>NC_029776.3:5549098-5559691 GCF_000817695.3 Arachis duranensis
TAAAAGAAAAACCATGGGTACATTGATATATAGTGGAGGACCACGTGGTAATAATGAACCCGTATATTGTCTTTTTATTATCATAATAATTCATCATAAGGGTTAGCTACTTAGCTTGGATGGCCTTTATCTTCTTAACTTGCGGGTTCATTACATTATTTGTGAATTGTGATCCTTTATTGAAAAAAAACTTAATAGGTGTGAATATCTTTTTTCTTCATCTCAATTTGATCTTTGATTAGTAATAGATAAGATTTTTTTTTCAAATCAGCAAGTTAATGAAATTAAATATTTCTAGACATATAATCATTTTGAAAAGTTTTGTAGAATTTCACCCGATATAATCACCTAGCTCCAATTCTTCAAATATTTTTTCTCAAAACAGTTTTTGGGTCGGAAAAGAACACTTTGGGTTGATCCGTCTCTTTCTTTTCCCTTTTTTCTAATTCACTTTTTGTGGTCAGAGGTTTATCTGCCTCAACAATTTTAAATTATTTGTACCATTATTGGGTCGTTCAAAATTTCCATTGGAGGCCCATTAATCATGAAAATAGCCCATACAGGTCTATGCTTCTACCCATTAGCAGCCATGGGCAAATAGTAGTGTTTTTTATGAGAAGAAAATCATTTTGTTATTTTTGGGTCAATTCTTTAGTCCGAAAATAAACATTCATAGTTTAGGCCTATATTCATAGTTGTGGCTGAAGCATGAGATCTATTTTTTATCTAAATTATTATTTTTGTTGTTGAATGGCAGTGAAAATAGTTATTGATGTGTACTTGTGCAGTCAAAACCACAATAGTGATTTTTTTTTTTGGGCTTGCCACAATAGGTATGTAATCTTCAAACTCAGAATAAGTTACCTAGTAGTTAAAGTGAAAGTAGGTTGGTCGAGTGATCATCTCACTCGTCCGCTTAAGCAAGTATCGGAGGTTTGAATTCGCGACGAATTAGTCCTTGATCTGTCGGGTTGGGAGATACCGTGAAAAACCAAAAAAAAAAATAAAGAGCTAATTACTTTTTTCTCCAATATATTTTTCTTAAAAGAAACACAACCTTTAGATAGAGGCCTAAACTGTGAGTTAATAACCAGAGTAATCAATGTTGTTACAGATGACTTTAATGACTAGTTGAACTTTCAAATTGGATCCCAACATAAATAGCATTGTTACTCGTATTTAATAAAAGATTTTATTTTATTAACACTTTTTAAAATGGATTAGGCTATTTATTAAGGTTATTATTAACAAAAAAAATTAATACATGTATAAAAATCATATTGAAAACTTAAAATTTATACGTTTTCTATACAAAAATTTTCAATTAGTAACATTATAATATGTATATGCTTAGTAAAACTCTTTTAAAAATACTATAAATAAAACATTTGAATAGGTAGAAAAACATGAATTTTTAAAGTTTTTATACGTTAATAATACAATGCAATGCATTGAAATAACAGAAACACATTTTATTCTATAACTAGCTAGTTATTTTAACAAAAAAAAAATGTTCTAAAATCATTGGTTAAAAAAAGTTAAAGCAAAACCTTTCAATTCTTCAATTCCGATGTATTTAATGAAAAAAAAAATAAAAATTTTAACTTATATTTCTTAGAGTAAAGTATCATTTTTTTTTTCAAAATTTAGGATAAATCTTATTTGTATCCCTAACGTTTAAATCATTCTATTTGTATTCCTAATATTTGTAAAAGTGATTCAATAATGTTATCCTACCGTTAATTACACATCATAAACTTTAGTTGGAGTTCTGAAAATCTCTTCTTGGAGTTAGAATACAAATGTTTGGGATAGAACCGATCATCCATTCCGGATAATAGGTCATCAAAGTTGAAACTAATCCTTATAACATTTACATAATTCACCTTTTAGGGACATAATTGAACTTAAATACAAATAATGGGTACAATATTAAAATCGAACGCATCCAAGTGAGACTTAATTGAAAATGAATACATCCAAGTGAGAAAAATACAATCTGATCTGTTAGTATAATTGACGGCAATATAACATTGAATCACTTTTATAAACGCTAAGAATAGAAATAAGACAATTTAAACATTATGGATATAAATAGGACTTATCTCAAATGTTGTGACAAAAATGATACTTTATTCTATTTTTTATTATTAAATCATTAAAAATATTTTTTAATAAAACAAAATTACTAGTTCTATTTGATAATTTTTATACGTTGGGATGAATATGGCAGCAGGAACGATATTTTTGATGTTGGATTTAGGGATCTCCATGGATTCAAGATGAGCTCATGATACCATGTCAGTGAGAGAATGAGTGTGAAAGAAAGAATTGAATGTTGTTGACCAAAACAAAGATAAGATCAGAACTAGACGAGATAATTGAATAGAATGAACGAAAAACAATTTTTGAATGGATGATACGAATTATTGAATCCGGTATTACCCGAGAGAGTAAAAGAGGTCACAATATACAAGGAAATTCTGGAGTTAGTTACAAACAGAAAATTTCCTAAAACAGAATGCCAACTATTTTACTGTTATAACAGAAAATTCCGGACTTAGTTACATATATGTATGTATCAAACTTTTAGAAGTATCACTAGACCCCTTGGAATTGAATGTCATAAATATTAGGTACATTTTCACATTATTAAAAATAATTAATATACTCTTTAGAAGAAAATGTTAATCACTTAATATTTTTTTCATATTAAAGAACATACATTGAGTCAAAATAAATTTGTTATTATTAGATATGAATGGTTAACAATTATTATCATTATTTCAAAAAGTTAGACTTTATAGCAACAAGGCAAGTTTATATTGAATTTAATTTTGAGACACTCTTGGTAAAGTAGTTTTACACGTGCATCTAATTACATAATATTATATTAGTAAAAATAACTATTTTTTATATTGACCGCGTGAAAAGTCATCCGAACGGATATGATTGCACGACTATATAAAATATTTTACACTATTAGTGCATTAAAATTAAATTTTTTTATATTTTCTTATAAACCTTTACGACGGCATAATTATAAAATAAGTTGCATCGATTGTATTATGGTGTATAAACTAAAATATTGAACTTAATGAATTTTAAAGGTCAAGATAATTATAATTGAACGACTAATAATTTATTCTCTAATATTATAACAAATTAAAAAGACTTGAATACTTCGTTTATTTGTTTAATCAATTTTTAATACTCAACCAAAAATCATAGTTATTAACAAGTACGCATCTGCAGTTTTATTTTCCAAATATTCATAAAAGTTACTATATTTAACACATATAAAACACGTATAATAAGTGTCACAAATTAAGTAGATATTATTACTCTTATTAGATTCTAAAAGTGATACCAACTAATAAAATAATTAAACCAACAATATCCAACCTATTTACACCATGTGGTTGTGTGTATACTGACGCCAAAAACAATGATCATGTGCATGGATCACATAGTTTTTGCTGATAAATTCTGGAACCTGATCAAAGCTAAGGCCACAAATGTATAAGAACAAATACAAAAGGTGTGAATTAAGATAAAGGAGAGAAAACCAAATTAAAAGCACTATTTTTTTTAATGATGTTATGTGTATATAAAACCTTAATCACGCACTAATTAGTTATCATTTATAAAAATACATATTTGGTATTTCATAAATAAATTTATATCAACGGTAAACAAGTTTAATTATTCATTTAATTTCTTGTATATTTGATTATTTTACTTTAACAAATTTAATTTTTTGAAATGAAAATAGTGTGCTAGCTAGTGAATTTTAAAGCGTTCATGAAAAAAGATCACTTAATCAAATTTGATTTGACAAAGACATTTGCAAAATTGCTGTCATGTAACTTTCCAAGAATATGTGCCCTCCATGTTTTGTGTCCTTTTTCTGGACGACCCTTATTATTGTCTTTATTGAACTATAAGGATATGATATTATGATATTATATTACACTCACCAAATCAAAACAAGCGAGAGTTGGGGATCAATGCCTCCAGCTAGCCATGAAGCTAAGGATATACTGATCTATAATAATAAATTAATAATAATGATAATAAGATTAACAATCCGATAATGACAGACACATTTTTTAATTCCAAAACCACTCTTCGTTACCCACTAGATAGAATTGTTCTATACTTGTAACTTCTTCAATACTAGCTAGCTAGTCTAGGATGATATGTAATTAATTATTTATTTAATTACCACGTACGTTGACTACTTAAAGCTTAATAATAACATGTTAATTAACGTTGGCAATGCAATACAACGTGACTAGTTAATGAAGTATATTTATTTAGATTCCGCTAGAGACTCTAATACCATATCATGATACTATTCATTCCAAAAGCTTAAATTAATGAAAAAAAGTAACACTAATAATTATATTTCTAATACTTTATAAACTTTCATTGTACACATTGTACAAATATTTCATTAGCGCTCCTCATATTTTACTTATTTGAAAAAAAAAGAAGAAAATAAAAAAGATAGGTTGTCCGGGTAGATGGTAGCATGGAGCAGTAGGACGACAGAAACAATGATAAGAGAACAAAAGGTGGGTGTTTCTTGGTTTGGTCGTAGGCGAAGAAAGCTATGCCTTTCAGGAAATGTTTATTTGAGGACATTCATTAATTGTTCTATGCGCATTAAATTAAGGTGAAGGGGTCAAAGGGTCGACGTGGTCCTTATTTACTTGTAACTTTCACTCCTTAAACACTCCAACGGAGCCTTTGCGTCTTGAGTCTTGACAACAAGTAACCAACACAAACCAGAATTACACCCCCATTCCTAGCTAGAAGTAGCTAGCATTATCATCCTATATTAAAGTCTAATTCTATTCTGCTTATAATTTACTGTTTTATTTATTTTTATATTTTTTTAAATTAAATATTTATTTTTTATTTTTTTAATAAGTTATATACTATCACTTTTTGAACATTATAGCAATTATTATTATAAAATAGAAAATATTATATACATTATTTTGGGTCAAATTTTTAATATATAGTGGCTTTTTTATAAAACTAAAAAATATTAATTTTTGAAATTTTACTAGAATATAAAACCGAATGCAAAAATAAAAATCTCTAACCCGATTACTGTTTTAAAAAAAAATCGAAAAAGAGAAATAATTGGGCGTGATTTCTGATTAAAAAAACTGTTAGGAGGAATTTATGCTTTCAAAAATTAAAAACTAAAAATTGCTGAGCATAATTTCTAATTTTAAAAAAATAATCAATGTAAATCGCTTGATGTAATTTGTATATCCCTACATCCAAGACTATATTTGTTGTTGTGAATAGGATAAAATATGACATTAAAATAGAGATAATAGAATAAAAATATTAAAAATTATTTTTTTGTGTATTATGTTTGAATAAAATGTATAAGATATTAATATAATGTCCAATACTACCTTTAAATACACATGAATAAGATTAAAATATTATACAAAATAATTAAAATAGACATATTTTTTATACCCTCCTCTCGCTCCCTCTGTCTTTCACTCCTTCTTTATCGCCTAATCCTTCTTCAATTGGTGAAGGATGATAGAAGAATGATATTTGCTATACTTGTTAAATTTTATTTCTGTCAATTCAGTCTCTCTTACTCACCTCAACATTCAAAATTTTTTGGGTATAATTTATTTTTGTATTTTTTTAAATTTTTTATTTTTCTATTTGTAAATTTTTTATTGTGTAAGTTAAAAGATTTAATAGGTAGTAAATTTGGTCTTTAATCCCAATTGAAGGAAGAAGAATAAGACAATCAAAAAAGAACACAAGAGATAGAAAAAGAGTAGAAAGAAGAGAGTATCTTTCTATACTCTCATAGTACTTCGTTGAGAACCTCCTCATCTCTATGCAGAGAAAAAACTCAAATTAGAATAAAAAAAAGGTAATTATTTATAAACAAAAAGAAATTTTTTTTTATTAAAATTATTTGTCCATTCTCCTAAATTCTATATCTATTATTGATCTTTGTTTAAAAATAAATACAAAAAAAAAATTGTTCTGTCTATATCTTTTTATTCAAACACTTTTTAAATATTTACGGTCTATATCTCTACAACACAACCTAACTATTGGCATATACTTATATTATATTTAGGGATGTAAGTCAATATAAATAATCAAATTATTCAACTAAAAATCTAAAACTGACCTGATTCGATTATATCAATTTTTATATCTGATAAATAATTAAGTCTAATCAAGTAAAATCTAATTATATACTATTATAATTAATCGAAATATCAAATTTGAGATTACAGAATCTATCCTGATTCGATTATTTTATATATTATATTAAAATATTATACTATTTATATTTTATTTTTATATTAAAAATTATTTATAAAAATAAAGAAAAATATCTTTTATATTATAAAAAATGTGTACAAAAGAAATACATAAAAAATAGAATAAATATTATTTTTTAAAAACAAAATTACACACCAACACCACACAACAAAATATATATTCAATAATCATTCAACATATAAACATTGTAAGTACATAAATATTTTATTTAGGACAAATTATCTAAATAAATTATTTGAAAATCAAATTTATTATATTATAATTTGTTAATACAATAGACGAAATTACAACTTTTTTTATATCTGTAGTTGATCAAAAAACTATAAGTGGCTATAGCAGTTTCTAAAAAAATACTGCTTTATATAAACTGTGGCATACAGTATAGCAATTTATGCAAAAAAAAAAAATTGTCATATGAATAAATGATTCAAAAAATATAATTTTTTTATATAAGAAAATACATATTTAAATAATGATGATAACAAATATTTTTCAATAAATTTTTAATTTATAATAATTTTGATGATAATACTAAAAAAATTATTGTATAATCAATATTTAGTGTTTTATTATGTATAATATAGTAGGTGAAAATAAAAAATTAAACAAATATAAAATATATCATATATATTTTGTTGTTTTTTTCTTTTTTTTGCTATTTCTACTAAAACTCACTCTTCCTTTATCGAGGTCTAAAACTTGTTTTACTATAAAAAAATATAGCAAATTATATAAAAATAAAACTACACTTCAAAAAATAAAACTAAAACTAAAATTCTATACCACACAATGTGTTAAATACAAACTATATATGAATATATTCTATATAAAAGAAACTGACAAAAATTATTAGAACAAAAGTACAAAGATCAGTGACAATTGTCCTTGTTACAAATTATTTCACACGTAATTTACTTGAGCAAATTAAACACTGTAAAATAGTGTCATCGTCATCTTTGAATGTAGCCTTCAATGAGTTAAAAAGTTACATGCTTGGACATACCAAGTTATATACATATAATAATATTTTGTTATATTATAGTAATGGTTTCAAACTTTCAATTTTGCAATGTACTCTTTGTTAGATATTTTATAAAATTAGTCATTTACATACTTTTAGTTGTAGTCATAAAATTTTTGATTTAATTTGAAATTTTCAATTCTTAAACCACTAAACTAGATGGAATTAGAATGTATTTCTTTGTTGTTGTATGATCAATATTAGAGACCTAAATTATATAAATTTTAAATAGTCGCATTCTCTTTACTAAAGAACAAATAAACTACCAATACAATTAACTAGTATAATTTCTTAATAATTATAATACCATCGAGACTAATTTTTATATTAACAAATTAGATCATAGATAAAATAAAATTCTAAGTTATATGCATAAATCACTATTATGTGCTATGATTTATGCAAGATAATATTTTTTTAAACACTGTTATAGCCACTAGCGATTTCTAATCAGCAAAATTTTTTTAGAAATATAGCAATTTTTGTTCGGCACAAAATTTCACTTAAACTGCTGCACTTTATAGCAGATTACGTTTAATTAAAAATCACTACACTCTCGATTTTTATAAATATAAAAAAGTTACAATTTCATCTATTGTATTAAAATATTGTAATATGGTAAATTTGGTTTTCAAACAATTTATATATGTAATTTGCACAATATTTTAAGAACTTGGTTAAAAAGTGTTCTAAGACATTAGTTAAAAGAGGAGAAAAGTGAAAAAATTTAGTCTTTTTTCAAAAAAAAAATTTGAAAATTTAAAAAAATTTACAATTAATTTTACATTTTTCATTCAAATATTCTACTTGTGATTAGAGTATTTTTTAGCACTTATTAACAAAATCTTATATTCAAAGAAAAAGGTTGAAGGCCAGTTTTCTTCAATTTCCACCTATATTTGTCAACTCTGTCCTTGTCTTTTCCTTTTTCTTGTTCTTTCTTTATTGTTGGCTGAAGACAAAATATTTAAAATTTTATTGAATGAAAGAATTATTGGTTTCTACTATGGACGACCGATATTTAAAATAGACATAAGAAAAATATTAAAAAATTAGTAGAATTTATTATTTTTATCAACAATTAGTTAACGATATTTAAAAGTATATGTAAATTAAAAATATATTATTAAATTGTTAGATTAAAAAAATTAAGATAATAACTAAAAATGCTGGTGCTGGCCTTCTCTAAACATAAATATGTATTTGTTAGAATATCATTATATTTTTACATAGAAACTTCTTAAGTACTAATTCTCATCTTTGATTGTGAGAATCTGTCCTTTATTTCATTTAATTTTTAGTGGCTACTTAGATAAAGATATTTATTTTATTTTTTATTAAAAATATTTTTATATTATATTTTAATTGATTTTTGTATAATTTATTTGATATTTTTTATCACATATTATTAAATTTTTTAAATATATAAAATAATTACTATATTATTATTATATTATAGATTAAAATTCACTAATTTATATTTTTTTTCATTTTTAATATAAGCATTAGAAATAAATAAAATTTTTATAACTAAATGCAGTGTAACAAAATATATATAATATTAATTAATTCTTAAAAAACTATAAAAAATAGTTTCTTTCATTTTAGTAAAATAACTATTTATTATAGTAGACAAATTAATTATTTTCTTTTCATATACATTTTTTTAAGACATAAAAGTAATTAATTAGGATATTGGTTAAGATAATTAAAGTCACTATTTCATTAAATTTTTAATTTAAAGAAAAATCTTAGTTAATTTTGGTATAGAAATTATGTTAAATTTTGATTTATTTTATTCTCATTTAAATTAATCACTACATAAGTTAAAGTTCTGTTTTGAAGTTATATTCGAGCTTTAATCTGATTTTTAAGGTTTCAATTTACTTAATTTGATTTTTTAACTTAGGTATCCGTGACTTATATTAGGGTTTTAAGTGTTTAGTTGAAAACAAATTAAGGTAAAAAAATTCAATTGTCACATCAAATAGTCGCTAGAACGTATAATGTAGCAGTCGTTAGTCTATCTCAGCATGTCGTTAACGATTTTGTGAGACTGTGACAAAAATAAGATCAGAAACCAATGTGAGTCATAACTATTAAGTTGGGAGACTAAATTGAGTAAATCGAAATTTTTGAAATTAGATTGAAATACAAACATAATTTTAGATACCAATAAGTATTATCTCTTTGTTGACAATTAAGTTGTTTTAATGATAATTAAGATCTGATAATGGTTTATAATAAAAAAAGTATTCTTTTGCAACAAGCCAACAATAAACCTATAGTAGTAGTTATGAGTATTCATAGATTAGATCATATCCATAAATTTACAGTATTTATCTGTATCTGATCTGTAATTTGTGGATATGATATGATTTGTAAGTTGATCGGATTAGATCGAATCGGATCCACACTCTAATCAGATAGAAGTAAATCTGTTTAAAAAAGTAAACAAAAATTTAAAAAGGTAAACAAAAAAATTATTGACTTTTTTTATAAAAATAAAAATTTTTTAATATTTTTTATTTTATGGATATATTTGATATCTGATCCAAACATAAAAAGTGCGAATATCGAATTTGATCTAATGAGTTTAATGCAGATTGGATTGAAATTTCAGTCATATCCGATCTGTGAATACCCCTAACAATAATAACTAAAAAGTTATAAGGATTATATTTTTAATTAAGAGGAAGTGCCAAACTTTAAAACATTTGGACTTTTTTGCTCACATATATATATATAATTATAATGTAATAATAATAATATAATAATTATTTTATATATCACACAAATATAAATATTTTTTCTGTGAGTCTAAGAAAGATTTTGTAAGTCCCTAACCTTATTATCGATTTTTGTAGTGTTAGCCCTTATATTATCAATTTGATTCATATATAATTCGGAGGATAAATTATTTGGTGACGTGCTTCCTTTTTTACTGTGACATACTTGTTTATTATTATGATCATTATTATTATTATTTAACAGACCAAATTATTGTCATAACATAATAGAAGTATGAAAGTTTATCATTCTCCTCTAATATAAGGAACAAAATTTCTTTCAATAATTTATTTAACGTTTAACAGAATAAAAATAAATTTTACTAAAATAAATTTCAGTACGTGTTTAATATTTTTATTCATCATAAAATACTTATAGAATTATTTGTAGATAAATTTTAGAAAAAAAGGCATGATTTTTAAATTTTTATA
>NC_029776.3:5559929-5569582 GCF_000817695.3 Arachis duranensis
TAATTAATATTATATATATTTTTTATACTACATTTAGTTATAAAAATTTTATTTATTTCTAATGCTTATATTAAAAAAAATTTAAATTAGTAAATCTTAATCTATAATATAATAATAATATAGTAATTATTTTATATATTGTACGAATATAAATTAATTATTTTTTTATTTATAAAAATTTTAAGATGTTTTAGTTTGTTATATATATATATATATATTGATGAATGTGATATATTTTTTTATGTAAATAATAATTTTTAAAAAATTTAATAGTTAATTTATTATTTTTTTTGTTTTAGTCTAAATTAAATATTTTTTATTGTTTTTAAAAAAAATCTTTTGAAGAATTTAATAATATGTGATGAGAAACACCGAATAAATTATATAGAAATCTAATTTTTACTTGAATGTTTGGCTCACACACGTGCACAAAAAATTAACTATTTTGTATGGAAAAAAGTTAACATTGCTTATTTTAAATTTTATATTTTATTTTTTATTTATTCTATATTTATCTCAGAATAGTTAGTGTGAATATTTAAATAAAAATTAAATTTAAAAATACATAATTCGTATAAAAAAATCCCTAAAATAAGATAAATCATGAATCAGAAGTAATATTTAAAAGGCTGTCAAGTATGAGAATAATTATTATGCTTTATGACTTTGCAATCATATTGCAAAGGTCATAACGGGAATACTACATGTAAAACAAAATAGGATTCAAAGAGAATCAACTTTTAGTTAGTTAATTTTAGTTAATTTTAATATTTAAATTTATAATTTAATATTTGAAATAAATATCATTTAATGTTTATACTTTTAGATAAATAAAATAATTTTTAAAAAATTAGTTAATATTGACCGAAAAAAATTGCTTTTCAGCATTATTTATCTATTAATCTACCGAAATTTCATAATACTAGTTAGCTATAGCTTGGTCCCATGCACGTTTCTTCTATGTTATTTCCATGTCAAAAATCGAATACTTAATACTGATGTTCTTTTTTATTTTCTTTTATCAGTTTAAACTTTTGAAATAAATAATTTTATAATATGAAATCAGAATTCTACATCCGAATAGTCTAAAATTCGATCAACATAGGATAAATAAAAAAAATAAATATACAAAAAATTAAATAAACCTAAAAAAGACTTTTATTTAAGAGGTATGTTAGAGATATAACTAATAATATTATTTTTTCTATTAGTTAAAATTTTTAACTAGTCAATTTTTGCATTAGATCTGTCTTATATATAATGTAAGAATAAAATAATTTCTCATTTACTTTCGAGTAAAATTTAATGTTCTCTAAAGTTTTAATTCATAATTTTGTTTGGTTTTTCAATTTTTAGTTTATCTAATATAGTCCTCATAAATTCAAGGTTGTATATCAAATTATTTGTTTTGTTAGCTACTGAATCAAATATAAAATAAATATAAAAAATACTTGTAATTTAACATATTTTTCATCAAAATATACCAAAAACTAACTTAATATACACTACTTTGAATTTTAAGGAACCGAAATTGGATTGATTAAACATTGAAAAATCAAACCAAGGCATTAGTAGATTCTTAAGAGTTAAATTAATATTGGTTAAAAATATGATTATTTATGTGTCTTTTTTTATTATTTAATTTTTTTTAAAAAATAATTTTATAATATGATATCTAAGCTCCTATAATCTAACAAATGTTTAAAGTTTGATATTTGTTGACTTTAAAAGAAAGAATTTTAGTATAATATAAATAAAAAAGAGAGAATTTTAAACAAAATTAAAAAGATTATTGCAAAAAAATATATATATTAAAAATATAATAATTCATGTGTTTTTTTTATTAGTCAATATCACGAATAAGTGATTAACTATTGTAACTAAGGTTTTTTTAGTTTTAATTTAGAGTAAAGTATCGTTTTGTCTCAAATGTTTGGGGTAAGTTCTAAAGTTGTCCTTAACATTTCAATCGTTCTATTTAAGTCCCTAGCATTTTAAAATTGACACAATATTGTCCTGCCGTTAGGGATCCGTTAACAGAATTTACGGCGGGACAAAATTGAAACGATTTTGAAACGTTAGGGATTAAATAGGACGAAAACATTAGGGACAAAAACGATACATAAAAATAAATTTTAATTTAATTTTATCTTTCAATAATATTAATTTTTTTACTGTGCATAGTATTTAATTATTTTTTAATTATATCTAAATAAATTACACTTAATCACATTACTTTTATTTTAAATAAATTTATTTTTTTATAATTTTAAAAATTTTTGATATATTAGGTAGCGTTTGTTTGTAGAGACACGACAGAACAGGACACTGAGACAAAGACAATAGGATAGAGACATTAAAAATTATGTTTTGTGTATCGTGTTTGGATACGATGGATAGGACACTAATGTAATGTTCAGTATTATGTTTGGATACACATGGACAAGACTAAAATATTATATAAAATGACTAAAATAGCCATGTGATTCCAAATTTTTTAGTATAAACTAATTTAATAAATAATGAGAGTACGTAGGAGTACAGATAGTGGAACTTGAAAAAAATATTTGAAACAATAAAAAATTTTAATAAAAAATTATATAATAGTATTTATATTAAAATAAAATTTATAAATATAATTATTTTATTTTTAAATTTATTATTAATATGTAGGATTATATATGGTTAAGATTAATAAAAATAATTCTGATTTTTATTAATAAAAAATTTTGTTTAGGTTAATAAGCCAATTTGATTTTAAATAAAAAATCAATTTAAAAAAAATCAGCTTTTACATGAAAAAAAATTAGTTTTGCACATAAAAATCTATTTTTATTTAGAAAACTAATTTTTTATCCAAAAACTGATTTTTCTTTTTAAAAAATTGATTCTTTATTTAAACTAAAATCAATTATAACTTATATATTATTTTTTAATATTTTGAAAAATTAATTTTACTTTTGATAATATTTATCTCTCAAAAGTCTCAAGATTAATTATTTTAATTATTATTTTTATTACAAATTAAATAATATAATACAACAAAACAAAGTCTTAAATTTCTAATAAAATAAAAATATCAAAATTTATTAATGTAAATAGTGTTATACTATAATGGCATTAAATTTATAAAGTTGATTTAAAAATAAAATAATAATTTTTTATTAATGACTGATATTACTACTAGTTATATTATAATTTTTATTATTCTAAAAATAAAATAATGCATGAAACTATATGAGAAGCTAAATATAATTTAGTGTTAATTCTATAATGATATTTAATTTGTAATGTTGATTTAAAGATATGCCACTTATTGTTAATTTAAAGATATGCTATTTGTTATGTCAAATAGGATAAAGTAAAAAGTTTGAAAGAATGCTAAAGATGGACATAAAACTCAAATACATAAGTTAAAACTTGAAAGTATATCAATTTAATCAAATAAGATAATTTTATTTTTTTTTAAAATAGAATTACTAATATTTTTACAAAAACTTTGGGGATTTTATTTTTTAAATTTATTATTAATATGTAGGAATACATATGGTTAATATTAACAAAAAAAAAAAAATCTGAGTTTGATTAATAAAAAATTTCATTTAGGTTAATAAGTCAAATTAATTTTAAATACAAAATCAGTTTAAAAAGAATCCATTTTTAAATGGAAAAAAATTAATTTTTGCACATAAAAATCTATTTTTATTTAGAAAATTAATTTTTTTTTATCTAAAATTTTATTTTTCTTTTCAAAAAATTAATTTTTCTTTAAATTATATAAAATCAAGTACAATTTATAAATTATTTTTTAGCATTTTAAAATATCAATTTTACCTTTATAATATTTATCTTTTAAAAGTCTCCAGACTAATTATTTTTGTTATTATTTTTATTACAAATCAAATAATATAATATAAGGTTAAAATGACGTTGAAGTAAGAATGATAAGAAAAAAGAAATTATCCAGTCCAATAAAAATTTTTATAAAAAGAAGAGAGTACCTGAGAAAAAAAGAGAAAGAAAAAGAACATAGAGATAGAAATTAGAAAAAGAGCATGGAATAAAAAAAAGTACTTTATGAAAACAACGCAAAATAGGAAAAATAAGAAGGGGGTAACAGTGGAATAATAAAAAATAGCACCATGGACAAAAAAGAAAAAAATTCATAAAAACAGTCCGTGTCCCTCTTCCAAATCCCGTGTCCATTATTGTCTTTCGTAAAAGAGTGGACACAAAAGTATAAAAAACTGTCCCAGAGACAATATGTTCAGTGTTCATGTCTTTGCTTCCAAACGCTTTTTAAAAATGTACTGTCCATGTCTCCGTGTCCTGTCTCCGAAAACAAACGCTACCTTAGGGACAAAAGATATAATTTATATTTTATTATATATATATATATATATATTTTCTACAAGTTTATATACTAATCATTTTACAAACATTTAATGTTAACTAAAAATCTTTAAGAATAAAATTATAAAAAAAACTAATTTATTTAAAATGAAAGTAATATGATTAAGTATAATTTACTTAGACGTGATTAAAAAATAATTGAATACTATATATAGTAAAAAATTGATATTTTTGAAGGATACAATTAAAATTTAGTTCTATGTATTATTTTTGTCCCCAACATTTTCTTCCTATTTAAGTCCGTAACGTTTTAAAATTGTCTCAATTTTGTCCTACGATCAATTCTGTTAACGGATTCCTAACAGCAGAACAACATTGAGTCAATTTTAAAATGTTAGGGATTTAAATAAAACAATCAAAACGTTAGGAACAACTTTGAGATTTAACCCAAACGTCGAAAACAAAAACCATACTTTACTTTTTCAATTTAAGAGTGATAGACTATATATTTAGCAGCAGATAGACACCTTTGCTTACATACAGTATAGTCTTGTATAGTCTGCCAGTTTTGCAAAGATATTTCTCTGTTTTATTGTCCAACTTTTGTTTTTCTCAAATTATAGATAATATTAATTATTACCTCTTTATAGGAATTATTTAAATATTTAAAGGAGTATAAAATAATTTATTATTTAAAAATTGAAAATACAAGATAAATTAAATTATTTGTTCGAAAGAATTCTACATACAGTTTCCAATAAATACATTGTATTAGTTACTTTTGCCTATTTAATTATTTATTTTTATATTAATAAAATAGAGACCTAAAAGGCAAGTAATAACTGTCACACGTACGAAATACATATCTTCCTAATTAAACAGGAAGTAATTAATTAGCATGAGAGTGTGTAATACATCGTTTTCACATTCTGAATCCTTGTGTCAATTTTGAGTTGTTGTTGAAGCTACGATGAAGGAACGGAGTATCGCAGTGTTGCAGCCGAGAAATTAAAAAATTAATTGGAGGAGGAGATATTTGAACGGCGTAGAAGGCAAAGGAAAGAAATTGTCCATAGCATTGAGACAAGTTGTGTAGCTAGCTAATGATGAGTATAGTTTACCCTATCACTATAAATTTATAATTATTATTATTATTTTTATGATATATAAATGTGAAGCTGACTAAGTTCCAAGTGCTTACATCCCAAACAAGTGGTGATACATTCGATTGTTGTGTTAAAGGGATGAGTTTTGTCATGACCCGAAGGCATGATATATTAAAAAGTTTTTTTAATTTAGATTTGAATGATGATTTTGTTTCTTGATTTTCATCATCTCATCTGCCCATTATCACTATCTCTATCCATCTTTCTATCTTAAATGTCAGTGGCAGTAGTACCATGGCTGCAGAGATTGGGCTTCTCTCAATGAGCCAGATCCAAAAATTGTCACAATCCCAACAACAACAACAACAACAAAAACACAAAACGAAAAGCAGCAACAACAACCACCGCCACCACCACCCTCCTCCACCTCCTTCAAACCCTAACTCATCCATCACCACCACCACTTGGATGTGGAACCCTAGGGAACAGCACCAAGAAGATGACGACTCTTGGGAGGTCAGAGCCTTTGCAGAGGACACTAGGAACATCATGGGAACCACGTGGCCACCGAGGTCCTACACCTGCACCTTCTGCAGGAGGGAGTTCCGCTCCGCCCAAGCCCTCGGCGGCCACATGAACGTCCACCGCCGAGATCGCGCTCGCCTCCACCACCACCAACCTCCTCTTCCTCCTCCTCCACCTCCTCCACCGCCTCCTCCTTCTCATCATCATCATCATCTTCATCAATATCCATCACCAGCAGCATTCATAAATGTCCCTCATCGTCATCATCAGGATCTGGTTTCAAATGCTACAGGGTTGTGCGTCTTCTATCATTTGCCACCAAGCCCTAATCGTACCACTCCCTTCGCTACTCCATCTCCGTCTCCATCCACTCTTCTCTCCATGACGTCATCTTCATCGTCATCTTATTACCCACAAAACAACTTGATGACGATGATGCAACCACTTTGCTCTCCCTCCCTTGACTTGCCATCCGGGATCAACGGCGTTTCTTCTTCTTCTCCAACTTACTCCACCAAAGTGATTGAAGAAGCCCTCGTTAACGACAATAATAACGGCCATCACCACCACCACCTTGAAGAGCTTGATCTAGAGCTGCGCTTGGGGCAAAAGCGACCACCAACTCGACCAAGCTAAGCTAGTAGGAATCATACATCTATATATAAACTGAAGCATCATGATGGAGCGAGCTAGCTAGCTAGTACCCTTGTAATAATGTTATCTGCTCTCTTTTTTGCAGCTGTGTGGTGATGGTGGTGGTGCTGGTGCTGGTGGTACACTGGTACGGTGTTTACCTTTGGAGAGAGAAGATCTAGAGATCTAGATTGCTGTAATTAATTTCTTAAGTTGCTCAACAATGAAGCTGATGGAAACTACTGTGGGTAGTTTTTTTTTGTTTGATCATTTTTCTTCAAATTCTCTCTTTTTGTTTAACTAAATTGATTTTCTATGAGTGTGTGTGGTTGCTACTTTTTTTTGGACTGAAGGTGCGCACATGGAGAGGGAGCAATTTGGGGGTGAAAAAATATGTAAGTTATTTATTGATGTTATTATTATTTGTTCCTAAAAAAAGAAATTTACATTAGAAATGGAAGATTAGGGTTTTGAAGGAGACACTGAAAAAGTTTGCAGTGAAGTGTCATTTTCCATTTTGTAGAGGGGTCTAAGTACATAGATTTGTGTCTGGGCATACATTTCCGTGGGGACTATTAATTTCAACCCATTATTGCTTAAGTAAAACGCTGTAATATTATATTCACTGTTCACACCTGTTTTTTTTTAATATATCATATTCATTTTCGTATATGAATTGAATTTTAATGTATATATATTTATGTAATTATTTAATTAAATTTAGGTAAGATGATTTTTTTAGATAATAGATTTAAAAGTTTATTATTTTGTTCTAACATAATATTTAATAATATAAAATTATTTTGCATACAAATCAAAATTCTAGTATGTTAATATGCAATTTCATTTGGTTTTAGTAGTTAATAATTTTTTTAGCCAGCTTTTCTTTTAATTTGTTATGGACATGTGTGTTTTTATTTTTCTTCTTAACTTTTTTTATTTTATTTTTTGCTTTTTTTTTTGAAAGAAAGAAAAAATTCAATACTTATACTAAAACTTATTATAATTGAAGAATTAAAAAAGAAATAAAGTGTTCCATATTCCTTGTACTCTCACAATTTTTCTTCTAAAATAATTAAATCCATTTTATAAAAATAACAAAAACAAATTAAAGTAGCTAGGTCCATTTGTATATATCATTCACAAAATTCTAAAATGAACAATGAAGAGGGAAAAACAAAACTTACCATAGAAACACTGTTAAGTTATTACAAGGATTCAGTGGTTTTGGATTTATAAAAAAATACTAGAGGGATGAATTATAACTAATCCGTCTTCAGATAAATATTGAAAATCTTATAATTATATAACTGACAATTCTACAATGGTCATTGCTTACTAATAATGGGTCCTAAAACTCCCTATTTAAAGAATATATCAAGTGAATAGATTTAATTGTTAACATTTAGAAATTCAATCATGGATGTAGAATACTCTCTCTTTTAGGGTTACGAGGGATATTAAATTAATTAAGTACTGGAAGTTGAGTAAAGAATATTCAATTTTTGTATACTTTTGAATGGAATTTATTTGAAATATTTATTTAAATTTAAAGGCAAAAAAATTAGATAAGAAAATTTAGTAAAAACTACAAATTCATTAATATTTGTAAATTAGATATTTAAAAATGAGATACAAATTTAAGTATATCAAAACCATCTTAAAAAAATTATAAATTAACTATTAAAGTTTGGAGAGAATCCGAATTTTATATGTATCTAATTTGCTTCTTCTATCTTCTAAATCCTTAAAGGTCAGTTATAATTATGATTTTAAAGACTCATATAAGATTAAGAAGAAAAATTTGGATCCTTTAAATTTTAAATTTGTATTTTAGAGAGTAAAGTGTGATCTTTTATCCTTAAATAGTTTCTTTTTCATATTTATTCTTAGTTTTACCTATAAAATAAACCGTTAAAGATCACATTTTACTCTCTAAAGCGAAATTCAAATTTTAGAGAATCCAAATCTTAAGAAAAAAAGTATTAATTAATAACTAACTTGACCGACTGAACCAAAAAACAACCGTGATTAGCCTAATTGTCTTGACGATAATATTTGTTTCAGATCTTCAATAAATATAAGAATTTGGTCAGAAGTCAATGAACTTTTAATTTGAAGTTGCATCTTTGTAAGGTGAGAGAATGCCTCCATGCATTACTTTCTTTTAATTCATAAATGTAAGATCTATTTTTCATCTTTGATATTCTTGCCTTATTAGTAATGAACTAACTCCAATCCTACTTGTTGACAACCTTTAATATATTATTAGAGATAAGAATAAAGCTTTTAATAATATATACAATTTTAATACAGGAAAAAAACAAATAGATTTTTGTCAATAATAATGAAAACGCTAGTGAAAAGGCCACAATACTAAAATCCAAATGTCAAAAGCATTATTGAAATAGGACAAATATAGAGAAGCATTATACTTCAATTAATAATTAATCTGAATTTTAATTTGGTTGTGTAATTTTTTAATTTAAAATATAAAATATTTATTGGCTAATTTTGTTGTTCCTATTAAAAAAAAAAATAAATCAAAGGAATACGATTGAAATATTGCTTAGAATTTGTGCCATTTTTAAATTATAGAAAGGATTAGGTAAGCTTTTGTAATTTAACAATAAAAAATTAGGAAAAATAAAATCAAACAACGCAACACTGTTGGAAAAGTAACTAGAAGAGTAACCAACTAGAATCAACCCATTAAAAAACAAGAAGTCTATTAATAAAAAAAAAAACAACTTTTCACTTCTCTAATTTTTTAAATTTTAAAACTAAAAATACAAAAGATTGATTCTCTACACTTTTTTTTTTTATCATGAAGTATAACATGACCATTTAAATATGTACCGAAAGTCAGGATTTGGAATTTTGATAACCTTTATTATAGGTCTCATATAATAGATAAAGTTTTAATTGACATTTTTAGTAAATTTTTTTTAAATAAAATATTTTTATTTAATTTAAAATTTATTTGGTTATGTATTTTTAAAAAAAAGTATTTTTATTACAAAATATTTTTTTTAA
>NC_029776.3:5570280-5570699 GCF_000817695.3 Arachis duranensis
GTATAAAATTATAAATATTATGTATAAAATTTTATAGATATTAAATTACAGATATTTTAACTATTTTCACTATATATAACAAGAAAAGAAAATGGATTAAGTAAATTATGTGCATAATAGGCTAGAAATTTGGCACACATAGTAGATAATATCTTTGTCATAATAGTTGATAAAACAATCTGAATATTATTAATGTACTTTCTATTATTACTATTGATGTAATTAATGCATATTTTATTTGATTATTAATATTTGTTACAGTAAAAAAATGAGAAGAGTGAAAAGAAGAACAATAAATATGTGTTGTAATTAAAGAAGTTAATAAAAAAATTGGACAATTTTTAGCTTTTTTTTTTTTACCAAATACTTTTGTTTAACCATAGTATAGTACTACTAATTAACATCATCTTCTAATAGCT
>NC_029776.3:5570735-5574071 GCF_000817695.3 Arachis duranensis
TGAGCTTGTTCACCCTTCCCTTTAAGGATGCAATTCTCTGAGTAATTTTCAGTCAATGTAAATAATGCAATTATATATATATATATATATATCATGGACTTTATTTCTGGGATTGGAAAACGACATATATCGTATACAATATTTGAAATTTTTAGAAGGGATTGATTCTTGAAACTAAAATTGAAAATTGAAAATTCAAGATTCAGATGCAAAAATACGGATGAATTAAATGGATAGAAATTTGTCACTCCGATTTAGTTACGTATATATCTCTCAATAATATTATATCCTTTCGCTTTGTATTATTTTTATTACTATTAACATAATACAATTGTAAATAATTAGGTAATTGGTACAGGAGATCAATTAGTGTAACACTCTAGATCTACACCCATGACCCATCTAATGCAACAGTAATCCCCTCCTTTTTCTTCTTCTTCTTTCCGTTGAAGTCTTGATTCTCTCTGTCCCGGTGTCCCCACATACGCTTTCATCTCTTGTTTGTTTTTCCATCTCCAACTCATTTTGATTTTTACCATATTCTACCAGTTTTTCTCTTATTTTTAATATATATTTTATATTAATATTTAATTTTAATATATATTTAATATAATTAGTTAAAAAAAACTCTTGAGACTATATTAGTTTTTTATAATTTTAATTATTATTTAATTAATATAAATATTAAATTATTTTTAATAAATAAATTTTATTAATTTATATTTACATATTATATTAATTTATTGTGCAAATTCTAATAATATAGATATAAATTGTATGTTTTTTATGTATAAATATTTATAAATATAAATATAAATTATTATTGGTCAAATATTGATTCAAAATAATAATATTTATTGACTATGTAACATTACAAATTAAAAATATATAAAAATATACGTGAAAATTAGTTAACATCCATTACCAAATGTATGTAGAGAGTAGAGAACTATGAAATTTAATTAACCCTCTCCTTGCATTAGTTAAGATGATAAATATTTTATATTTTAATTAAAAATATTTAAATTAGAAAATATATACGTACCAAATTCATCTCCGTGCCTTCACATACATATAGGATCGGGGTATATCTGCGACGTTCATCATCATTTTTTTTTCTAAAATTAAAAATGAGATTCGAGTTCAAGAACTTTAAATAAAAATAAAAAGATTATATTATTTGAATTATAGTTTGTTGACAATGCTAACCATCATCTTGTATATATTATGATGTCCGTTTGATCTGTTTACCGAGGGAGTTAAAAAAGATAGTAGAAAAGATTATAGTTAAAAAAAAAATCCCTTTCCAATTTTTCTCTTTTTCTTTTTCACTTGAAGAAGATCAAATAACATTGTTGGTGTCCAATTAATACAATAACTAAGAAGAATTAAAGAAAGAACATATAAACTACTCTAGAAATTAGACATATGAATTTAACAAACATACAAAACACGAGCTAGTAATCTTAATTAGTCAATCATTCCATGCACCTTCCCGGACCGAATGAATATAATGATATATCTCCCAAGTAAAATGCCCAATTTTTTTAGCCGAAATAATTATTATTTAGAATAACCATTTGAGTACTAGGAATAATAAACATCTTCCCAAAACCAAAACTTAAATTGATTTTGGGGTTTATCAAGAATCAAACTCTTGACCTTTCGAATTTAAGACTCTAATACCATGTCATGATATCACTCTTCCCAAAAGTTTCAGCTGATAGGAAAAGGTAATACTAATGGTTATATCTCTAATACTCCATAAACCTCAATTATACACATTGTACAAATATTCCATTAGCTTTTCATACTTTTCCTAGATATAATAATTCATATAGTTTTTTTTTTACAAATTTAAACTTAGAAAAAATATAATATTATTAATAAATGCTATTATTATAAGTTTAATAACTAAATAATCATAACATTATTATCATGTTATATTTATAAAATTATTATACCTCTTAAATATTTATTTGTTTGAACAGTATATTATTTTTTGTAGGTAAATATTATATTAATAATATTTAAAAAACAAAAACTTAAATTAAAATAATTTAAAATTTATTTTATTCAATATTTATTAATTGCTACAACGAAAATATTTCACTTTAGTAAAGGGGCTGCTAGTAGGCATGACCTATACATATAGAAATTTCACCTAATTAAACTTGAACATTTAAAGGGAGAGAAATGAAGCTGAAAGTAGTAGCTAGCGAGAGGGTTTTATATTATATGTACTTTTGTGTTCTGCCGAAAGTAGTAGTTGTAGTGTAGTGTGGTGTGTGGCAAAATAAGCTTTGATCAGAGATTGCGTAGCATATTAGTTAATGTAATTTCTGATCTCATGGGTAACTGGGTAAGAACCTCTTTAACTGCGGTTTCAAATAAAAGTATACCAGTCTATAATTTTGTATTTAATAGCAATAACAACTGCCACGTGGAACTAACTTGCTGAAGAAAATCTACAACTAACACGCATGCATGCAGTAACTATTTCCCCGTGTCAAATTATGAATCATAATTATCTACTTGAGACTTTAATTTCATATGCATTATTCTTACACTACAAACACATGCAATTAATTAAAAGATACAACTCACCAACTCCTCTAATAAGTTCTAAACTAACCATTCAACAATGGAGCTTAATTAAGCTAAGTGTTCGTTCCTCTGCTATATTGACTTTATTAGAAATTCAGAAAAAGGTGTAGTAGAATGCGTAAACAACATGGACTTGTCTATTGACAGCAAAAGAAGCTGCAATTGGCGGCGTGTGCATCAATTTATTATCCCTTTATCTTCTCTTTATAATACTATATTTCATCAAAAGCTGAAACCATTAATCTTCTTTAGCTAGCAAACCTTATAAGCTTTCCTAAAAGGTAGATATATAGAACCATTAATCGATCTTCTTTAACTGTCCTGTACTTTTGAATTTCTTATCTCTCTTATTTTGGTGTATGCATGTTTGTATAAATAAGGGACATTAGATTATGTGTGTCAGAGGACTACAACTACCATTTCTAAACATGCTGCAGAAGTTGGGACCCTGGAACATGTGCATGTTGTTCAATCCATCTTCAATTCTTCACCATAAGCAACTATGACAGTACTAATAGTGGTGCAGCAATAAGCACTACTACACTATATTGGTGTGGGGTTAATATTTATTGAAAAAGGCTATCTATCTATGTATCTATATAGCGCATAAAATTAAATTGTATGTGTACATTCATTATTTGAGCTTTATGGTTTTGTTGCAAAATTAATGTCTTCATGCATGTGGTCCTCCTTACTCAGAATATCCTCAAAATTCATTCTATTGTCTTT
>NC_029776.3:5574138-5587985 GCF_000817695.3 Arachis duranensis
TATATATATATATATGTATATGATGATCTTCATCAGCTATATATATATATATATATATATATCGTCACATACACACTGTTACATTCAAACAATTTAATTTGTGAAATTGAATATTTGCTGACAAACTACTGCATATGATGATTATTTATAACTGCTAGCTGCTGTTGCTAGCTACTTCCACACACAAAATTACTATGTACATTAATTTAATTTGTATGTTCTAAATTAACAACCTGCATTATTATTCAACCAGCAGCCGCATATGATGATCGAGTGCATTTATTGTTGATTATATCATTTTTAATTGAATAATAACCGCTAGACTGAGAATTATGAATAATAGAACTCAAGAAATCATTATTAGAAACAACAGTTCATCAAGATCATTATCAAAAGCTTAGAGAAGGAAAATAAATGTAATTTCGATAATTGGTTAGTAGGGATTATTTTAGTTCTGATGGGCCTCTGGACCACTAAAACAAAGTGAACAAGTGTCAAAGCTGTACGTACCTATTTAAATATATTGAGATGACAGTGAAGCTGAGATACAAATACTAGAAACAAATACACAAAAAGATGTTTCTGTACTCTGTTTGATAATGCTGTAAAATAGGACAAATATTATAATAATAATACATGCAAATTATTATTTTTGCTGGACAACTACTACGGATATATGTTGAAAAACTAAACAATAATATTGGTTATTAGATATCTTTCTTTTTCTCAAAGTTATGAATAAAATATTTGTATGGGTTTTTAGTAAATTAAAATACCATTTTTTTTGTTTTGAGTAGTTAATCCAATATTATTAATTGTACCAAAAGAATACTCACCAAATTTTGTTATTATTATATATTTGTATATAAAAAAATTATGTGCTAAATTTATAATATTGTATTACCAATAATTATTCAAGGGATAATAAAATAAAAATAATGTAATTTTGATGTGCTAGCAAATGAAACGGTACGGTTTTATAATTTTATTTACAAAAACAGTTAAGGGCCAAAGGTAGCCAAAATTTTTTTGTCTTTTATTTGCATTCATTAATTTTGCTAAATAAACGCATAATATTATTTAGATAAGATATTTTGGTTTTCAATAAATTTTTATCTTTTAAAAATTCTAAAAAATTATTCATTTTATATAAATTAGTCCTTTCGTCACTTTTAATTAAATTTTTAATACGTATATTAGATAAATAAATCTCTAAAAACTTATATTATAAGATAATTAAGTTTCAAAATATATTATTATAAAACAAATCAGTTACTCTTAAAAATAAATAATAGAGAGACTAACTTTTTCAATAAAGATCATTTTTAAAGACTGATAAAAAATAAAAATTTATTAAAAATTACAATATTTGATTTAAAAATTTTTAAAAATTAATTTGAATATTTACTCTAAGTTAAATAATATAATTTAAAATTATTCTCTTCCTAACAGTACTCTTTATTTAATCATATGTTATTCTTAAAAATAATTTTTTAAGGTAATGTAGCTAGTAGCCATCTTAATTATGTCATATATACTCATGCGTTTACTATTATTTTATAGTAATACATATAATTAGTGGGTCTATTGTGTCCATTATTATAGTGGCTATATAATTTTATCAACACCTAAAAACTATTGATGATTACCATAAGCAACAACTTATAAAATCTAATAGTTGAGCAATATGTATATCATCATTAAAATAATAGTGCCAAAATTTTGAACAATGCATTAAATTTAAATATTTGCTTTCAAGAACAGAGCTCACAACTATTTTATTTTATTTTACGGCAACAAGAAAAAAAAGTAGGTAATTTTCATTCTATCACTCCTGATGAGTCGTCATGGCTACTGTATTGGCAGCTATATTTTATGTAATGCAGTTGTAAATTAAAACAATGATAAAAAATATTAAATAATTAACAATTAGTTGACTACTCTGTGAATATTTTGTTTTTAATTTATTATTGGTTTGTGTATCATTATTATAAAATTTAAAAGATATCTACAATATCTCAATTTTATATATCCCAAGTTTTAGACCTTTATCCTGACATGCTATCTATGGGATATTATGATGAGATGCATGTGGCAAATGTGTATTATTGCTCATGCTGATTTTTGTTGATATGTACGATAAAAAGAACTGTTTCATGTATGTATATTCATCATTCAATATAATGTGTAAGCCACACGAATTAGCATAGTGATTTGAAATAAAACAGAAAAATATACGAATAAAGCAAGGGAGGAAACTTCGCAGTCTTCAATCTGCAGCCACATGTATGTAAGTAAACCTTTTATCATTGACAATACTACTTTTTTTTAAGATCATGCAGATACCGAATCCTTAGCTTGTTAATTATAATCAATAATGTACCTTGTCTTCATTACTTCATTGCACTTATAATATTTTTCACCCTTGAAATGATGATATGTATACAGTACCGTACAGATAGTTTTAATTTTTATGTATTTGTTATAGATAATTAAAAATATATTATTAAATTATTAGACTAAAAAAATTAAATTAAAAAATTAAGTTAATAATTAAAAATAATAAATTCTGATTATTGTTTTAAATTATATATGGCACTTGATTTTTATATTGAAAGAAAGAAACGAAATTAAACAAAGGAGTTTACTGGGCATAAAGAATTAGCACCGAATAAAAAATAATATAAAAAATTTAGTGCTTCTAATCTCAAAATAGAATAATAGAATATAAATTAAAGTATATTTTATTTTTGTATCATCCTCAGATGCTTCTTTACAAAAATAAGAGTAGTATTATTGTATTTTTTATTAATTAATTAAATTTTAATTTTTTTATTATATTTTATATAAATAATTTAAATTTAAAAGAATAACTTCCTAATTAAGTGACTCTTTTCTTAAAAGATTATCAAAAAAAATAAAAGTCCAAGCCTACTAAGTTATTTTGTTACTTACGAGCACTACACTCCCTACAGTATTTAGAGTGCACTAGAGTTCGCCAGTATTTTTTTATTTTTTTAATTTAAAAAATATTATTCATAATGTTTATTTAGTTTAAATTTTTCTTAATATTTAAAATAATTTTAGTTACACTTCTACTGTTACATTTTTCACAGTTAATGATTAGTCAAATTTATTTTTCACTTTTACTCTTTTAATTTAATTTCAAATAATTTACTTCTTAAATCCTAATTTATTTGTTCATATGTATGATTTATATTCTTATTTATTATAAGAATAAGATCCAAAATAATTAAAGTCTAACTAACGTTCTACAAATTAATAATTTGATTTACATTATGACCTATCCGACTTGATAAGGAGTCGGACACAAAAACGCAGATCTAACCTTATTTATCTATATGAGTATAACTAATTTTTACAAGCTCTCCAATTAATTTAGAAAAGAAATCTTAAGAACTTCTTTAATAAAAGAAAATAATTATCGACCATCAAAGATAGAACCACTTCATAAAGTGGTTATTGGCTTACCCACAACTATAAATATCCTAACACTTTTAGGTATTTTTCGAACTTCAATCTACTAAAAATTTGCCTAAAATCATTGCTAACTTAAGTATCGAAATCCCTTACAGATGCCCCAATCATCCTCTCCAAAAGAGTTCGGATAGCATCACCTTGCTGAGGAGACAAAGGAGCATCTCATTCTAAGAAGAGTTTGGATCTCACATTCAAACCCAAATCACATTAGTTCTAGGTAAATCTCGAAACATGTACTTTTTAAACCCTAATATCTTCTCATTATATTGTCATTTTTCTCCATACTTGCTATATTGAGTCTTCCTCTATCTTCTTCTCACTCTTTTCACTCATAATCTCGAGATCTTTCTTCTATATTTGCTATCGTTGTCTCGACCTTTGTGCCGTTGTTTTCGCCATCATTGTCATCTCTTTATGTTGTTGTTCACCTTTACTTGTTGTTATTCTATCAATTCATCTTTCGCTATCTCTATTGCACTGGCATCCTAACGTCATTCAATGTCACGCTAATAACATCGTTTTTACAAGTTCGTTTTGTCACTACTGTCTTTCTCACCATGGCTGTTGTTCCTTCCTGTCCTTTTCTCCTTCTCTTTCTCTCTTCTCTACGTTCAAACCTTTTTGCCTTCTGTTAGCGATATATATAACTATTCATGTTTCCTTCTTCTATCATTTTAAGTGTTTGGGAGAAGTGGTATCATGATATGATATCAGAATTCTATGTTACAAATCTCTAAAGTTCGATCCTTAGTGAACTTAAAAAAATAGTATAAAGTAAATAAAAAGAGAAAAATAAAAGTCTATGCAAAAAATAAAGCAAATCCAAAAGATATTTTTGTTTAAAGAGACGTATTAAAGATATAATTATTCATGTTACCTTTTTTTATTAAGTTAAGATTTTGAAAGAAATAATATTATAATACATTGGTCTGATAGAAATAAATGATGATAGAGAGATAGTCACTAGTGAATGTGTGGTGTGATAATTGGGTTGGATTGGTTGGAGATAGATTTTTTTTCCTAAGACAGTAAAGATTTATTGCATTTGAGTCCAATTGTGCTAACTTACACTAAGCATAGGAAGGGAAAAGATCCAACAAAGTAACACATATCCTTCGGACAGAATTGCAATAAAAAAAGGGAAATTGTCATCTTGTACGCTCTATCTCTGTCACTGCTCTTCGAGCTTCTTCCAAGCATAACAATGGAAATCTGTGCTTCTGTTCAAACACTAACTCGTTTCTCGCTTTCCACAGTTGCCAGCACAAATTTGCAACTAGTTCTCTTCTTTCTTCTGATTGCCTTGCTTGACCAATTTTATTCTGGATTGCTAACCACCATTTCCATGCTTCTTCTTCGTAGGGTAGCACAGTAATTTCAGAAGTCTTCCAAGTTTTCACTGAATCTGCACACGTCCAGATACAATGAACGACTGTTTTCTCTGCCAAGTTGCATCTGGGGCAGAGTGAGTTAACACTCGGAATTTGTTCTTGGAATTTCTGTTTAACAGATATGCCTTCATGTAGCACCTTTCAAATAAAGTTCTTTATTTTTTGTTGGCACTTCAATTTTCAGATATTTGACCACATCTATTTATGTTGAAAGCGTTCAGGGAGGTATTCGATTGGTGGGTGGTTAAATTGAAATGCCGTCTGGTAGCCAGTTGCAACTGAGTAACTGCCAGTCTTCTCCGTCATCCAGGTAATTTTATCTTCTCTATCATTAATGATAGTATTGATGATAGCTTCTGATACTTCTGCATTGAAAAATTCTACTATTTTATTGTGGTTCCACTGTTTATTTGGGAGAATTAAATCTGATACCCGTAGAGGGAGGTCTGTTGAGTTAGGGTTCGAAATAGGGGTTATTGTTGTAAACTTGGTGACCCAAGAATCTTTTCGTATTCTGACATAAGTTTTCCTTCCGATTTTTCATAATAAGCCCTTTTCCAGTACTTTTCTTCCTTCTAAAACACTTCGCCAACCCCAAGAAATCTATAAACCTAAAATACTTGCTTCTATATACCTTATATATCAGTGAATTTGTTAGAGTTAGGAGTCGCCATCCTTACTTGGCTAACATAGCAAGATTAAAAGCTTCCAAGTCTTTGAAATTGAGACCTCCTTGGATCCTTGGCCTACAAGTAGTCTTCCATTTCACCCACTGCAATCTATTCTCATCTCTCTTTTGTCCCCGTCAGAATTGGAGCACGGCTCGTTGCAGTTCATCTAAAAAGGTCACAGGGAGCTTAAAATAACTAAGTGTATATATCGGAACAGATGTAACCACTACTTTGATCAAAACCTCCCTCCTACTTGGTGACAATAGTGCCTTTTTTCAATGTTGTAACTTCTGATTAACTTTGTCTTTAATATAATTAAAAGTAGCTCTCTTTAATCTCTAGACAATTGCTGATAAATCCAAGTATTTGTTTTGATTATCAATATGAGAAACTTAAAAGTTTAGAATTTGAAAATATATATGAAGAGATCTGGAGTGGCGTATCTTGTAGTAGCTAATTAAAGGTGGTCATTCATTAACCTGCGAGTGCTTGCTCGACAAGTAGCATTGGTCATTGTAGGAGAAATTTTAGCGTGATCGATGCTAATTAATGACACCCTTAGTGGATGCACAGGGCTGGGATTCTAGTTTAACGCAACCCTCACCAACGCACGACGACAGCCGCTGCTCCTGTCCACCATGACTTCCGCCGCCGATTGCACGCCGAAAGGATCCCGCTAGGGAGACAATGAAATATCTCTACAATATCTACAATGAGCTGTTTATTTGGCCCAATATGAATTAAAAATGAAAATCAACCCACATTTTACCTAATTTTAAATAATCCATTAAGTTTTATTTTAACCATAACCATCCAAATCCTAATCAAATTTACCCCAATCCTATTGTTCTTCTCCAACAGCAACCCTTTTCACCAAACCCTCACTGTCCCTGACCATTCCACCACCGCATCTCCATCGGCCCAGACCTGTCCCATGCGACTCATCTTCCAACAGCGCCAACCAGACCCCCGAGACTCGCCGTCCATCAGTGCCGTACCGGACCTTCGTGGCTCACCCTCCATCAGCGCTTAACAGGAACACCGTGGGTCACCCTTCAGCAGCGCCGCACCAGACCACCGTGGCGCATCCTTCTTCAGCGGCGACCAGACCACCGTTTCACCCTCTAGAGCGCCCCTCTTCAGTAGCCGGCAGAATTCAGTGTGGTTGCCCTCTGTTTTCGTCGTGGGTGTCACTGTTACGGCCCCAAAACACCGAACGTCGTCCATGAACAACTGGAGGTTAGTGAGTTGATTTTTTTATGCGATTATAACTGTTTATGATGCTACTAGTTTTACATACAATGAATCTTGTTGAGGTGTTTGGTTGTTCATAGTGAAAAAATCAATTGTTTTAACTTCACTATAATGGGACGTGTATAATATGTTGAAATGAATTGTATAAGTTGTTGTTGTTTATGGTTGCATTGGTTTTTATTCTAGTGTGCAAAATTTTGCATAATTTCAGTTTAATTAGTACAGCAGTTTTGGCTCACCGTTCGGTCTTTTGAATGCAACGTCATTTAAATTAGTTTATCATAGTCGATCTGTATTTGACATAAAATGGATGGTTACTTTCTTACTTATCCAGATGATTGATTTTTGTTATACTTAATGCTATTTGTCTTTGCTATCTTGTTGGTATATTTGAATCAGGTACTGCATGAATTTTGTGTATGTTGAACACTTCAGCACATATTTACTTGAGCAACATGGTGCTATTTTTTGTTTTTAAATTCCTTAGATTGATCACTGAAACCTTTTAAAGTTTTGCTTAAATCAGCTTATGTCTATATGGTCCTCAAATTTTCTATTCAGGTTCTCAAGAAGTGCCATATTGCTGAAATTCTAAGGCAGGATCCAAGACTTCTTGATGCACTAGCTTAGACATTTTTTTAAAGAAAATAAAAGAAATACATTACACCATTTAGGAGTATAACTATGATAAGCCTTAAAAGTATCTTTGTGCTTATTATGTTTAATTCTATGTATTTGACATTTGGTTAAATTTGTGCAACGTTACAATGGTTGAGAATAGAGAAAATTGGAGCGTTGGACAAATGCAACTTGTTTGTCTTGCTAGGCTGCTATTGAAGAATAGAAGGATTTTGGTTCTAGATAAAGCAACAAGATCCATTGACATTGCAACACAATTTAATTCAAAAGACTATTAGAAATGAAACTAGTGAATGATTTTTGTTAATGACAAATTAAATACACATTTCTTACTTATTGCAGTGTCTCTTGTATTCATGAATGTTCTTAAAATGGGAATGTTCCTGTTGAGAGAAAACATATACCACAATTATTCTAAATCTATGAATGAGAAATTTAACGTACATATTAGAAATTGTGGGGAATTCATAATATACTAGATGTTCATTTTATTAGATATACAATTGCTTATTTTTATTTTTAAGTAGATGTTTAGTTGATTAAATTGAATTTTAAGTGAATACAATTATAATATTCTGGATGTTCAATTCAGTAGTTATGCAGATTGTTATTTTTATTCTTAAGAGGATGCTTATTTGATTGGATTATATTTAAGTAAATACAATTAAAATACGCCAGATGTTAAACTCATTAGGGATCAATACAAGAATTTTTTTCCCAATACAAAATGCTTGTTGAGATAATTCACCCGTTGGAGTATTAACGTTTTGTTCATGAGTCTTGATGAAGACTAACATGTGATTGCTCATTCATTTTCTGAACTTGTCTGAATGTATTGATAGAATATCTTTCAATCATGAATACTTACTAGGCGACAAAAATAACCATCTATTTTATGTATGAAAGTAAACATCCGAATCCTTATTAAAGTGAGCAGCCAGTGAGGAATTTTTTTTTTGTTTATGGGACCAATGAATAAATACAAAAAATAGAAGTAACAAATATATTGTGATAAAAAATACTTTTCATTTACAATAGGTAATGAAACTAATAAACACTTTTCACTTTTGCAATATAACATTTTAATTAATTCATGGATATAAATATTGCGAGCTATTGTTCATCTTGAATTTTCAAAAACTTGTGCTTCTGATTATGAGCTGAAGAATTAGCGCTATACATTCTCTTTGGGTTTAAATGTTCCAAATCTTCCTTAAATACCCAACTGTATCCACAATTGTTCACTTCTACTACTTCTTCTGAATAACGAGTCAATACAACTAATTTAATACCATCAAGATCAAATGCTCCTTCTTCTAAAACACAAAAAAATATTAATGAAAACTTCCCTGGATAAAAACATTAACAACTTATGAGCTAATTATTGGATAAAACTTTCCTATAATGAAGATGGCCTTTTCATCAAAACAAGCAAACGAGCAATAGTATAACCCAAATATACATCCACTTTTCATATGAATGAACCATTCACATACATAGTAAAATAAATATTATCTTTAGGTAATAAGAGATAACTAACGAATTGACCAGAATACCTCCTGCGCACTATGTTTAAATGATTTAACTCAAATCCAACTTCAATTCAAGAAAAAATAAATTAAATCTAATCCAAACCACGTAACAAAAGAAACCTACAGAACACGTGCATGTACAATCTAGCAAATCAAGCAAAAGACTAATGATATAACCCAAATAAACATCCAATTTTCTTATGAAAGCACCATCCGCATACATCGTAAATGAACATCCACTTTAACTGATAATAAACAACTAACAAATTGATCAAAACACCACTTGGACACCATGATTAAATGGCTTAACAAAAATTCAACTTCAATTCAAGCAAAATTAAACTAAATCTAATCCAAACCACATAACAAAAGAAACATGCAGAGCATGTGCATGCAGAATATAGCAAATTAAGCAAAAGACAATTATATCAAGTCAATAGCAATTAAACTATAACGGATGCATACTACTGAAGCTAAGCCAATTATGTCAAGTCAGCAACAATTAAACTAACTTTATGCTAACTGTTTAATCAAAGTCCACATACAAGGCAAATTGAACATCATCTTTGTTGCTTCTGTAACAACTAGCTCATTGACCAAAATATCGCCCATGCACCTGGTTTAAATGACACAAATTAGTCCCAGTTTCGATTCGAGCATAACTCAATTGAATCAAACCACATCACGTAACAAAATAAGCATGCAGAGTATTTGAACGCCAAAACCAGTAATTCAGTTCCAATCAACAAATGCCATGCAGAGCGGTCCCTTTTCAAACAGCCATTTATTAAAGGATCCAACCATCCTTATACACAATGGACTAAACATCCGTGTTCTTCCAAGCAAGTAATGTAATATTGCATCCGCCATATAAAGTATTGTAAAAGAAGAACAAAGATTCATTGGTTCAACAAATAAAAATATCATCACAAATTCACAATCGGCATGCGTGCATACTCCCTGAGTTCTAGATTCACAAGCAATATCACTTCAACAAATATTGAACTGGGTTGTACTTTTTCTTTTATTTTTAAAAACACTCCCAATTTTTCACAATCCAATTTGAATGTACAAAAGCATATCAATCAAGTAATGCATCAAAATTTTGAAACTTGCATAACTCACCCCAAGCACTTTGGATTTCTTTATTCCATCCTTTTTTGAAGATTCTAATATTCCATTGATCTTATGGTTCACCTTTTCTGAATCAAATAACATGGATTCACGGCTGGGCTTCTTTATGGCTATAATTTAACAAAGAGGAAAAAGATAAATGTACTTAAACTTTATTTTAACCAAAGAGAAAAAAGAAAAAAGATAATAAAAAAAGGGACACATTTTCCCTTCCCCTACAATTAGCATTTATAAAAGTAATAAAAAGAAAGTTGATTTCGTGATAATAAGGTAGCAACCCAAAATCCAATTGGAGATATAAACAATCATGAAAGCTTTTAAGAAAAAAATAGAGAAAAAAATCACAGAAACTCGCCTAAACGTAACTTCCTTGGGATCGAGGCATGTTGAACACCATTCATAAACTGCCAAACAAATCATTTCACCAAAGCCATGGCCATTAGTTTAAGAACTAAATAAATTCAAAAGGGTATCATAATTCATAATAATAACAACATATAGTAACTTACATTTGTAGGAAGAGAGAGAAGCATTATCTAGATTTTAAAAGTCTTAGATATATGAATAGAGAAAAAAAAGAACAATGAAACAGACACAGAAAAAGAGAATTTTTCAAACATGGGTTTTGTTTCTTTGTGAAGAAGAAATTAAGAAAAGGATGACTTTTTAGAAGCAAAATTGTAATATACTCAACGAAGAGTTTGTGTCCTTTAGATTGCTTATGATTTATGTGTGGTTTCTTATTGTTGTTGGGTTTTCAGAATCTGATAGCTCCACGCCTCAAGTTTCGAGCTTTGTCTATTTCTGCATTTCTAAAATTATAGATAGATCATATATTGTTGCAGCTGAAAAACCAGCACCACCACCACACCAAATGAAAAAACAATTTTTTTGGGTTATTGTTAATCTTTCTTGTGTGCATTCAGTGAACATCTAGTTATTAATTAAATCCATAGTCACCACCTAATCTTTTGATGCACCGATGAGGGTGGAGAGCTTCGTTGATAGGGGATTTTGGGAGTGACGGCGACGCCACTAGGAAGTTGTGCAACGACGTACATGTGCGTTGAGGAGGACAGCGACGCCATTGGGTGCGGGGGGCTTCTTGCCGATCTGGGGACGCACGAATAAGGCTGGCCGCGCGGTTGCTGAGAGGTCGACGCCGGTCGGCGAAGGGTGTTGTAACAGCTACTGGTCCGAGGCATTAATCGACTAGGAATATGGCTGATGAAGAGAGATACAACGGTGGTTGAAACGAGCCGAGGATGGCTTCCGGCGCGGTAGAGAGAAATGACCCCTGCAAGACGGCCACGTGGCGGGATGACCTGCCTTCCGCGTTGATGGCTACCGGCGACTGAGAGAGAGAGACGCGCGACGGGGATGAATGGGGCCCTCTGCTACTTTTTCTGCCGGCAAGGGAGATACAGACACTCGGGAGAAGGGCTATAGGGGCCGGCGATGATTGACGGTGGTGGAGCTTCTACCGCCGGTGAGTGAGATGATTGCTGAGGGTGACAGTGGTGGTTTTGGGAGAAAGAGGATTCTTGGGTGAAGGTACCAATAAATTAGGGTTAGATAACAACAAATAGGGAGAGAGAAACAGTATTTGGGTGGGCTTTGGTAACTGATGAAAATTTTGAACTATTTAAAATTAATTAATTATCTAAAATTTAATTTTAATTTCAATTAAACCCTATTGTATGCATTATACAATAAGATTATTGTCTCCTCATACTTTTCCACGCCGAAAATACCCTCTACTGGCTTACGCGACCTAGCCACCAATAACACTTGGGACTCTAATTCATCCTCGATGCTTCATACCCTCACTTTTTCTATTATTGCATTCCCAAAATTTTCGATGTCTCCATATAATTGTGCTTCCAAATTTTAACTTGTTCAATTTTATTGAGTAAGGATATTGAAAATTTACAAATTTGTCTCAATAATTTGTTATTTTAATTAAATTGTTAATAACTATTATTTAATGATGATTCAAAGATTTTACCGTAAGACATTAGCTGAGTTACCTTATTATTATGCCTTTAAATTTCTTTTTAATAATTGAAGGGATAAAGTGTGATTTTTTATTATTAATTATATAAGTAAAATAAAAAATAAATATAACAAAAAAATATTAAAAATTTAGAGATGTTACTTTACACTTTTAATTTAGTAATTGAAAAGATTTATTTTTCTAGAGTTAAACTATCATTTATTTATGTCAAATTCTGTCACGTACCGCGTTTAGATTAGTTGATGGGTCTTGAGTCTTGACCACCTTAATCCCCGAACCCATATATCTACTACAGACGTCCTATATGGAGTGGAGTTTTATAGAAGGTAAGAGAGGTAATGGCTTCTCTCAATTATTTTATTAATTATCATATTTTAAACATATATATAAAGAGACACATTCAGAAAATATATCTATAAAGACACTTCTATTAAACACAATTATAAAAAAGACATTTTTATTAGACACATTTACAAAGACACTTCCATTAATACAGTTATAAATAAAAGTTGGCAAAAGTTGGCAGAAATGCTATTGGTAACGTAGCGGGATTGTATGAAAAAACACTAATGTTGGGAATATACATGTAGAGATGCGAAAATGTTATCTTTCACATGTAGAGATGCAAATGTGTAATCTTTTCATATTGTTACATCCTAAAAATAAAAATAATTTCATTTCATGCTGTTGAATGTGAGAGTCATTCTTGTTATCCGTATACATATAGACAATTAATATTTAGTCTAACATAATATTCATAATGTAATGTATGTTATATTTATTATATATAATATTCTTCAGTTATTTTATAGTAATTAAAAATATAAAAAATATGATAACTTTAAACTATTTTGTAGTGATTTTTATTTGTGTTACTAAACATTTTTAATGTAAATTTATTATGAGAAACAAGACACAAAAGAGAATACATACCACGTACATTAATAATAGTAGATAAGATATATGCAAGAAGCTTAGGTTTAATAATAATATTAAGCTTAGGGGGTAGTTTGGGTGTCTGGACCCCCATGGAGAAAAGAATGAGAGCCAGCTAAGAAGAGCACATATATTTATGGGGTGTGCATGAATACTTCAACTCTCCATCGATCTTCTCCTTTGGCAGAACAATATCTATCTCTATGTGCTCTCTCCTTGGTCCCCGCCTCCTTCTTTGTTCTTTCTGCTACCTATATACTACATCTCTCTCATCTCTCTTTATTTGTGCAGGTTCTGAATCCTGATCATCATCACTGCATGCCCTTCCTCTCTCTACTGTCACCGATATAGATGTTCAGATATCTCACAACCATGAATTCAGTGTCCGCTATTACTTCTTACATCTCCAAGTTTGTATCCCTCTTCTTATACACCTATATGGTAAGTGCATGCATTAATTACCGTTATTATGCTTGATTTTAACTACTGCCATCTCAATACGTAAACATATTTTTATGTAAAAATAATAATTAAATATTATTAAATAATTTAATATATATATTTAATTAAATTAATTTATATAGCATATATTCAAATTTATTTATATAAATAATTACCTTTAAATAAGTAAATAATTTGGATGATTTTTAATTATTACTAACCAAATAATTAAGCTAGAATATTTTTTGTCAAAGAAATTAAATGTAATTCTAATTTGGTGAGAATTCATATTTAATTATTTTCGTATGAAGTTAATAGTTAAAAATAAAAT
>NC_029776.3:5588199-5597745 GCF_000817695.3 Arachis duranensis
AATGATAATTGTTTTAACAGAGAACGATAGATTAATGATGATTTCAATGTCAAAAAAAGAAATAATAAATAAAATAACTGGTCCAGATGAGATAATAAGTGGATGTAACGAATGTTATATGAGATGGAAAGAAAAGAGTGGGAACGGGAACGGGAAGAGGGATGGGTTAAAGAACGTTTTGTGGGAATGGTGGAAGAAAGAATTGAAGTGGGATTGAGGAATAGTCGTGGTCAGTGTTGTGGGCTCGGAAACCCAGTTACTCACTAATCAGTAATCATTGCCTCTCACTTATCTTCTTTTGCCATTGCATGCAACCAACCAACCCTGTCCTTGTCCCTATTCTCTCTTTTCCCTCCTCTAAACCAAATTGACTGTTCTTAACAGTGACACTTCCCGCACACACACACCCCCTAATTCCGAATATGACAATTCCCTTCCCCTTCCCCTTCTTCAATTCTTTTTCCATTCTCTCTCATTTATTCATTCATTATCGCCTTCCTTTCCCTTATTATTTATTTCTATCTCCACATGTGATCACCATCCAATTCAAACATGTATTATATTATATTTAATGAGCCATAAGAATATGGATTAGTTAACTCATCAATCTCAAATTTTAGTTCATGGGATAAGTATTGTTAATTTTATGAGGAAAAGTTGTTGCACTCCTATACATCTATCATTTTATATTCTTATGCATAAGATTAGGTAAGTGAGGACATGGGGCATGAAATTAAATTATTGGCATGAGTCCTAATTTAACTTGATCTTATTGAATTCTTAAAGAATATTTTTTCTATGTTTTCAAATTTTCAAATTCAAGAATATTGATTAAATGACCAATGATCACCTTGATTAATTCTACGTTAATAAATAAAACTATCGACATATTATACTTAGGTAACATAATAATTTAACATAGGATAGAAGTATGGTCTGTATCTTTGAAAGAAAAAAAATTGAAAGACCAACATAATTTTTTTTTTGGCCAGCATTGTTAGCTAAAAACACTAATTTTTGCTGACCCTCTAACATTTTTTTTCTTTAAAATAATAAATACAAAATAACTAGAAAAATAAATTCACTACAACTAGCTAAAGAAAATAACCTACATGCATATATTTAATGGGTCAACCATTTAATGGATCACTAATTAACCACATATAAGGCCCAATAAACTAGGCCCAATTAGTATTGGCCCATCAGGAAAGCCCAAGAGAGAGACGTGAGTGGAGCTGCGGAAGTGGAAGAACTGAACCCGTAACTGATTAACTGTAACAAGGAAAAAGGGAGGAAGAGGAAGAAGAAGAAGGAAGTAGGGTTTGCAGTGTCGATGGCTAAAGTGAAAGAGATACTTGGGGACCTACAGAGGGACTCTTTCGTGGAACTGCTCTCGAAACTCATCGGAGAATCAAAGTACGTGCAGAACAACCCCCCGGAGCTGATTCCAGAAGAAGACAGGGTGGTCAAGCACGTGCTCGACTCCCTCCTCCCCTTAAGCACCACCACCGGCGGCGGTCCCTTGATCCTTAACCATGTCACCTACTTCCCCGGCAGAGGCAACCTCATCGTCGAGTACCCCGGCACCTCCCCGGACAAAATCCTCTCCTTCGTTGGCTGCCACATGGATGTCGTCACCGCCAACCCCAACGATTGGGTACTCCTCTTCTCTTATTTCAATTTTGAACCATTGGTGTTAGGGTTTATTGATTTTTTTTTTTTTTTTACTTTGGTATGGGGATTCATTTCAGGATTTTGATCCGTTTACGTTGAGCATTGACGGGGATAAGCTTAGGGGTCGTGGAACCACTGATTGTTTGGGACACGTGGCACTTGTGACCGAGCTTTTCAGGAAGCTCGGGGAAACCAAGCCCAGTTTGAAATCGAGTGTTGTTGCTGTTTTCATAGCGAATGAAGAGAATTCTGCCATAACTGGAGTTGGTGTCGATGCTCTCGTTAAAGATGGCCTCCTTAACAAGCTTAAGAAAGGCCCACTGTAAGTTGTTATTATTATTATTATTATTTTTTCTTCAACAGTGGAACTTGAATTTGTCTCTGCTCCACTTATATACTTTGGTGCATCTGTTTGACTTTACTGTGTGTAGCTTTTTCCTTTTTTATTTATAATATATTCATTTTTCCAGGGTTTGATCTTTGGTGGTGGTTTTTGTCAGGTTTTGGATCGATACGGCTGATAAACAACCTTGTATAGGAACTGGTGGAATGATACCTTGGAAACTTCATGTCACCGGAAAACTCTTTCACAGTGGGTTAGCTCATAAAGTATGCTCTTCATTCATATAGTACTGCCTTCAACATTTCGCTCGGCTATGGCATTTTCTACTACTATTATTTTTATTTTGGTTTTCTTATTTGATGTGTATGATATATAATATTAATAAGTTAATAATGAAGTTCTAATTCTTGATTTTGTGAGAGATGTGCTATGTGTGTGTAAGTAAACATAATGGAAAAGTCTAGGGGGTCAGCAACTTTTGTATTTTTTGGCCAGCATTTAACCATCAAAACAAGAGAGAAGAAAATAGTTGTGCTTGGTTCTGTGACTGTCAATGTAGATTATAACCAATTCTGTAGTTGCTTTTGTCTTAGGCCTTACCCCTGCTGCTTGGCAACTTGACCAAGTATTGACCAATCAATACATTTTTTTTTAATTTTAAATGTTTTCTGTGACATCGACTCTTAAGCTTTATAATATTGTAAGTACTGAGTTGTAACTTGTTTATTATTTCATATTTGGTTTCTTGCAGGCTATAAATCCTCTGGAGCTAGCCATGGATGCTCTAAAGGAAATCCAGTCACGATTTTATGAAGACTTTCCACCACATCCACAGGAACAGATCTATGGGTTTGCCACCGCATCAACCATGAAACCAACCCAGTGGAGCTGTAAGTTTGTGGGATCAAATTATTACTTTAGTACTTCTTTTTTAATATAAGATCTTCAATATTCATGATTATATTTTCTACTGTAGATCCTGGAGGTGGAATCAACCAAATTCCAGGGGAATGTACTATTTCAGGAGATGTCAGGTTTATGCTCTAGGAAATTACAATCAATCTAGATTTTTCTTTTAGGAATGGTTTTGATATGACATTACTGATGTTTTTATTTTGTGTGTTGCAGGTTAACCCCATTTTACAAGTAAGCAACATCTTATAATATGGCCAAAGTTGTGCTCTTTTTGGAACTTTGGATTCAATTTTTTATTCTTCGTTTTACTAGTATGTTGCATTTGCAAAGTAATTCCGTAAAGGGAGAAGAAAACATGTGAGAATCAGAGATTTCAATGATTTTTCAAGCATATCCTGTGGTCTAATACTTTGTTCAGTGTGAAGGATGTAGTGACAAAGCTGCAAGAATATGTGGACGACATTAATCTCAACATACATAAGCTAGAAACACGGGGTCCTGTTTCAAAATATGTCTTGCCTGATGATGACTTAAGGGGGAGGTTTGACTTATTTATCCTCCATTATATATAGCTATTAAGGTTTGGATCCCTTGATTTTTAATTTTCACGTATGTGTAGCTATTAAGGCTTCCTTTGCATTCTTCTACAGCCTTACTCTAACTTTTGATGAGGCAAATTCTGGAGTAGCTTGTGATCTTAATTCCAGAGGCTACCATGTTTTGTGCAAAGCAACTGAAGAAGTAGTTGGGCATGTGAAGCCTTACTCAATTACTGGAAGTTTGCCACTCATTCGGGAGCTACAGGTGATAATACATTCTCGTTGTTCGGCGAAAATTAAAAATCTTTTCTAGTTGTAGGCAGTTAGCACTCAGATTCCTTACTCGAACTCTTATTTTATCTGCCGTAGGATGAAGGTTTTGATGTCCAAACTGCTGGATATGGTATGGCCTTCCTAAGAACAAATTTATACACGTTGAATCTTGATAAGAAACAACTTACTCACTTGCGTTTCATGTTACTTTTAGGTCTAATGGCTACATACCATGCCCAGAATGAGTACTGCCTTTTTACGGATATGTCTCAAGGGTATCGAGTTTTTGCAAGCATCATCGCTCAGTTAGAGGAAGATTGAGACTACTAGTTGAACTTCATTCTAGCATTCCACGACCTATGAATATGTCATTGCTGCTAAAGCTGAAGACCTTAAGTGACTCTATGTATTCATTTTATTGTATGAAGTAGTAGTTTGGTGGTATTGATTTCTACACTAGTCTTACGAAAATAGTTGACTTAATACGCTATTATCTAAGTTACATGTTGTTATATACTATTACTAATAGGTATTTTCTTTTCCTTTTTGGGTGATATATGATGCTCCATGTGAGAAACTGTTCAATTAAAATTTTCTGTTTTATCTACCCAAAATAAATTCCTTTTCTTTATGAAGAATCTTATGTAACATTGTTTAGATGCTTATCTATTTACCTACTTTCTTTTGCGTTTACAGCTTGACCTTTTTTTTTTTTGTCGGTAGATTGGACAATTCCCAATTTTAGGTACACAACACACCCACATACTTCTCACACACTTACCACATTTTCTTCCTAATTGCAACCGGTTGGATTTGAACCTGCGACCTTTGGGGTGAGGAAGGAGAGATATGCCATGTGAACTAAGGTTCATTGGCACAGCTTGACTTTTAACCTGTCCTAACTTGTATGTCTTTTTTTGTCTCTTACTTAGCCCAGTCAACATTGGGGTAAAGCCGTAAAGGATATATACTACCCCACTACGTCACATGGTGAATTATTCACCCCATGATAGCTAGTGGTTCAAATAAAATGTTCCATGGATAATTTAAATGGAACAGTAAATGTGCTATTTGTTTCACCAAACATTTTCTCCCATTTTATTGGAAAACATTCATAACTGGAAAATTTTTGTAATCAGAACTTTTGCTTATTCTGTATGTAAGAGATCTCAACTAACATAATTATACAACTTTCCTTTACAAGATTAACAACTCTAATACATATACAATTTTTCACCAAGCTGCGTCAGCCATGGATGGTATTTCAAAATCTACTTGGAATATCTTTCTTCTGATTTGAGCTGTTGGATTCTTTGCCGTAGTCTACGCCGGTGGTCATGAATTTTCCAAAGGCCATGTCCCAATATAACCGTTGAGTATATGCCATGTGTGATAATGGGAGCTAGAATGTTATTTGTCTGTCACATAACCATTGCCAATTAGTTTATCCTTGAAAATCTTACACAAAACAGAAAAATATTTTCAAAAGATTATATAAAATGTAAAGCTAAGAAGTTTACTTGAATCCATTCAAAACCCAAGTAGAGGGCAAGAAGTCCTTCAAGAAGAGGGGAATATATCTTTTTCATTTGGCGCTTCTCATACCATGCTGCAAACCGAAAGCAGACAGTGCAATCAGACTCATGAAACAGATATAATAAGTAGAAACTGCTTAATCAATGACAAGTATAGTAGATATTATATTATAGAGAAACTTTATAAGTTTATGACTTTATTCCACCACTTTCTGAACCAAATGAAACTTTGTTCAATCTATGAATCTATGAACTGATTCTAATGCTTTGTTGCAGGGATAAGTAATTGAACCTTCAAACAGCTTTTTCAAATCTTGACGGCCCGAGCGAGATTGCAAAACAGGTGCCACAACATAAGTGGGATCTGAAAGAAGTAAACAAATAAGCAAGAGAACGTTAAGCAAGCTTAAAAACAAAATAAGTCAATACAAAGGGAAACCATGTTGAAGGGCAATAAGAAGAGAACCTTTGGGCGAGGCAGCCACATAATAGAGAGAACCAGTAAGAACAGCTGTGAGTACAGCTGCAAACGCTTGCGCAAAAGGTACAAACGGAGGCAATACCCCTGTCTACAATTTTGAAAATAAATCACCATTAAGCCACTGGAATGAAAACTTTTGCTTTAGATACTTGTAATAAGTAGCCCTTGTCAGATGGTATAACTGAAAAAGGAATAGTAAACATACCAAGGATGCCATTCCTTGCACATCTGAGATAAGATTACTGCCTCGTAAAAATATGTCAGCCAACGCTCCCTGGAGAATTGCAGTGAAAGATTGTTAATCCCTGATCTATAGCATTCGAGGAAGAAAACAAGATTCTGGAGGCTACAGTTTTCTTCTTTCATTCAATTTTAGAGTGAAGTTTTCAACAGGAAATTGTTGCCGTTGAAGTTTTTTGCCCATTTTAGTCATCATTAAGTTGAATATCAAATGGATACAAGCATCAAATCCAATGTTAAACTTAGAAGTAAGCCGGTCCATTAGAATGAAAGTTTACCAGTCAACGTAACCAGATTTTTCATATTGAAATATCTGAAAACCTTGCTTAGTTAGTTATGAAATCGATCTAGTGAAGGAAGATTCATAGAACACAAAACTAGTCACATGGTAGATATACTATCGTCTTTGAAAATTGAAACTGCTTATACAGATCTGCAAAGGTGATGTTCTTTCGTGTTAACCACAACATCCCATCCAATTGATCCAAATAACCATTTAGGGAGGATTATAGATGGCTCAAATCCAAAATCCATGTTTCATTGTTACTAAATTCAAATACTATCGAAAATTATTTCTTGTCTGAGACCATGGAAACAAGGTACAGAAGCTCCTGAACAAACCTGAACTGCAGCCCTGTAGAAGAGTTCCTCTCCCACTGAACTTGCAGCAACCATCAATATAAACTGCAAATTAGAACCAACAAAATCATTCTTTGTTCTCAATCACAGCACTAGATCTAGACAATTCAGTATTTCAAAGAAAGCAGGTCATGGTGAATTACCTGCCAAGGGGACATCCCATAGAAAAAGCTCCAGAGTTCTTCATCCTCTACATCTCTGATTGCTCGGGCATGGGGTGATAGTTTCACAACTGCATCCTACCGAAAAAATGAAAACATGCCAGTTCATTCATTTCGACTTGAACAAGCTAAAGCACAAGCAAAAGAGCACAACAACCTTATCAACATGGTGTAAATGGACCAACTTACATCAAGTATAAACAGAAGAGCCATAATTGGAGGAGCCGCATATCCAAGCCCTTCCAAGATTGCATCTAATGATAGATGGAAACCTCCGAGAGAGTCAATTCCTGTGATCGAGCATATAAAACTCCCAGCAACAGCCATGGCACCGTAGATCCCTGAAACAGAAAACGTAATGGGGAAAAATAAAAACTTTATTATGTGAAAGAGTACACACAAGCAGCAACATAAAGCAGAAACTTTTACTTCCTTTATGGAACAACAAACAAATTTCAAGTCTAGCATTACCACAAGCAATGCAATTATTCCTTTCATCTAAAGAACTTCCAAAAAGGGTAGCTCCAAAGTTTGCAACTTTATTTCAAAAAAAAACAAAAAGGGTAATCATTGTCGTGGCAAGAAGAAAACTGACCGATCCCATAGCTTAGTCTAACAACAGCACCAATCTTTTCCCAAACGGGGAAGTCAGCGTCGTTGAAACCGCGGTTGAATGTGGTAACCTCCATGGCCGGGTTGGTGAACCCTCCGCCCCGAGTCTTCCCGTCATCGATGGTGTCACCGGTTCTCTCCGCCGAGGCCTTAACGCATCGAACGGAGAGCCTAGTCGGAGCTTCCAAGAAAGATGCCCTCTTCTTCCTGGGAAGCTGAAATTCACATATCTTGGAAGATGAACAGTGTGCTAGTGCAGCTGGAAGCGATGAAAAAAAAAAAAAAAAAAAAAAAAAAAAAAAAAAAAAAAAAAAAAAAAAAAAAACCAAAAAAAAAAAAAAAAAAAAAAAAAGACTTTGATGAGTTTGTTTAACTCAGAAAGAAGAGAAAGCAGCAGAGAAAAAGATGTCGTTTTTCTTCATCGAATGGAAGTGATTAATGGCTGCCTACGAGATTTTGAGTAAATGAGTTAATGTGTGGTGGTGGGTGGGGGGTCGTGGCGTCTGAGACAGAGGTGGTGGAAGTGAAGAAAGAGTTGTCAACTAGGCTTGGAGTTTCGGATATTTGATGAGAATATCCATTCATCCAATCACTATCTGACACGTGGAGATAATGTTCTTGTTAGCATACGTATGGTTATGCCACTCCTTCTTAATCACTCTGTGTGTAAGTACAAAATAGTGAAAATACAATCCAACATTCCATTATCAATCAAACACAACCCTCTTTTGACTTAGGATTACGGCCACAAAATTCTAATTAGAAATTATAAATTTGGAAATTTTGAAACCTACTGATAATAAGCTCAGGTGGCTAATAAGATCCTTGATTGGACAGCAACTGAATTTCAGTCACATATATGTAATCATCTCGAAAGTTTTTCACTTTTTATGGAAAATTGAGAAACTGCATATAATCTTCTTGGTAAAACTATGTTACTATTACTGATTAGGATGAATTATTAGTTCTCGTTGTATGTAAACTTTATCATTTATAAAATGCATAGTACTAATCTTGTTGACTGAAAACGATAATAAGCATATTTATTTCTATATTAAATTGACTAAATTCAAGTGAATTATATAATAAAGATCTAAATTTATAGATTTTTTTATGGAATAAAAAAATTAAAAAAATAGGACTTATACTTTTAATAATAATAAAATAATTAAAAATAATTATAAAAAAATTATACTCTCTATAATTTATACAACTTCAATTTATATAATAAAGTATCCCATTCATTAAATATAGCAGTTTTTAATTTATTGAATATTAGACCGTGTCAAGATCTAATAAAATTGCTTGCCACAATTTCAAGATTCTAAAATTTTGAACATTTTTATGATATTTACAATTGTGACTATTAATTTTTATAAAAAGAAAAATCGTTGTTAGTGATTTTTATTTTAAAAAATATAAAAATTATATTAAAAAATGAGTAGCCACGATTCTTATTTTTAAAAAATTCAAATATTATAAAAACAATCATAACAGAAGTGCATCATGGTGCTCACCATTCCTGCGGTAAATTATTAGAATAAACCAATTGAAATTCAAAATTATTCCGATCCTCTAAAATAAAAATAGCTACTTGAATGTCCTAATATTTATTTTTTTATAAATCGAATTTATTAAATTCTATTTACAGAAATCAATACTAAATTGAATTTATAGATTTGAATTGCATGCAAATTGACATATACGGATATACCTATAAATCAAAATAAATAGCTTCCGTTTATATTTGCTAATAAATCGAATCTATTTCATTCTATTTATACATGTAAATAGATAACTAAGGTAAATCGAAGCCAATAATTTTAATTTAGTATAGTGATTTAATTCGAAGTTATTAGTTGTGTTTATTAAATATAATTATTATTTTTAGTTCTTATTAAAAATTATTTTTAGTTTAATTTATCAAAAATAAATACTAAAAATTTATTTAAAAATTATCTTTTAAAAAACTAATTTAATAAATTATTTTCAAAACAAAAATTTATCAAATTAGTTTATACATTGCTTCATTGTTTGTATTACCCAACAAGGATTTCAGCCACAATAATACCATATTCAATTATTATTTATTATGCAAAATATTTTATTTAAAATTTGTGTACATACATAATAA
>NC_029776.3:5597856-5601633 GCF_000817695.3 Arachis duranensis
TTATATAATTAAAAATTTAAAAATTAAAAAAAATATTTTATTTCATGCGAAGTAATTAAAAAAAAAATTACATTTAAATGTAAATATTTATGCATATACTCAAATTTTAAATAAAATACTCTGCATAATTAATAATAAGATGAATTTTATGATGTAGAAAGAAAAAAATTTTTACACCTATAAAATAGGTGTGGCATAGCATAGAAAAAAATATGGACATTTGTAATTGATTGATGATTCATCAATAACAGAAATAATAGATAGATTATAACTTGTTGCAGTAATTTGCAGTATATTACTAAAAAATTAACAGTTTGATAAAATGTAATTACAGTTTTTAATTTATTTTTTATGGGCCAAGTGAGTTAGTGAGACAGAGAGATTTTGTTTGACCAATAAACATGAAGCATAAGATAAATAAAAAACATTGGGTGGGATGCAGTGTTTTCCATAAATCTAGTGAAAAAAAAATTATGAAAATTTTAAACTGCTACACCCAAAAAGAAAAAGCCGAAACACATTTTTAATATTTATCTATTTAGTAGATTTTAATAAATATGCTAATTTTGAAATTGTGGGACCATAATTTGATGTTTGGGTAAGTTATATAATTAAAATACTTTTTTCACAAGATATTATATTATAAGGTAACTTTATTATAAAAGTTAACATCCAATATTTTAAAAAAATTGTGGACAAATAATTTATAGACTTAATATCATAAATTTAAAATGAAATGAATGATAGTAAACAATAAAAAAGCAACGTGATTATAGTATAAAACAATAATATCACTCTTGGAAAATAAATACAAATGAATATGTGTTTGTTATTTAGATATCTCGGGTACTCGACGGGTCTGGTGGTGATATAAGAGTAAGTGAGTGAGATTTTGGGTTGACCTGGAGTGGTTGAGATGTAAACTGAGAGTTGACAATGTCGGAGGTAGAGTGGACGAAAAAGGGGGTGGCCATCTGCAAGGATAATCTGATGATAAAGTCAGTGTCTGTATAAGGTGGTAGCCAAATTAGGTAAAATGTTACGTACCTTGGGAGAGAGTTGGCCTCTCTTCTTATATACTGTGTTGGGTGGGCCCATAAATAACCTAGCCCACTAGTCAAGAAACTTCTATGAGCTGTCCTAGTCTACGTGGGAGGAGTAGGTCGTTATGGTTTTCGGGTCGGGACTTCGGGTGGTGCCCCGAGGATACCAACCCGATCGATTTGCTGGGCGTGATAGCAGGTTGCGCGGGCCTTGGGTCGGGCACGAGGGACCGACCCGTCGGGTGGTTTTCCTGTCATGGAGGATGGTTCTGGTCGAAGGCGAGGCTCTCGACCCGCTAGGTAATCGGGCTGGACCTATGTGAGTCCGTAACAGTATGTATGTAGAGTAGCAAAAGATTGGGTGAATAACTTTTTTCGTATTTTAATATTTAGCGTGAAATTATTAAAGACTGCTGTTACGGTAGGTAACCGGAGATTAATACGACGGATGGCGTTTGGCGGCCCAAGTGTGTGAAGAAGGAGAATTCCGGGTGGATCTGCAACTCGGGAGACTCTGTCCGACTTGTTCTTGCGAATGAATGGGGGGTGGTACCTGCAAAGACACTCCGATGCCTAAGTTAGCAAGAGTGTGAGCAGGTCTAGAGAGTATTGGACTTAGAGATACCTGAGGGGTGTCAGTGTATTTATAGTGGTGAGCCAATAACCACCGTTGGAGTAGTGCCGTATCTTTAGGGTGCTAACCGTCCCTATTATCTTGGGGAGGTTAAGATATGGCTTTATGAAGCGGTTAGAGAGATTTTAGGGGCGGTTACTCATTTGAATGAGTGCTCATCTGCCAACTAATCTCACATCCGACTTCTTCAGACCAAGTCGTGGTTGATACCGACTTCTTATGTGAAGGTCGGTACTTTAGCTAGGCTTAACCCTTCAGGTTAGGCCTTTTTAGTTGGACCTGGGCCTTTGTATTGGGCCAGGGTATGAACAGTGCCCCTACTTGAGCCCAAATTTTCTTCAAAGTTTGGGTTCAAGTATTTAACTCGGGTTCGTAGTCGACTTGTTTGGAGGAGACGTGGGTTTTAGAAACCGACGTGATTTTCGCGACCCTTTGTTTCTGACAGTTATGTCAATTCAATCGTCGTGTCCGTTGGGGAAGCGTTAAGGGCTTTGGTAACGGTGCAACCTCATTAATGACTGCTCCGTTTTTACCATTATGCCCCTTAGCGTATTTATAAATACTTTCCCTCTCTTTCATTTTTCCGTTTCTGCAATCTTTCAAATTTCTTCCTTCCTTGTTCGTGTTGCATTCTTGTGTTCGAAGATTTCTGTTCTTCTCCAACCTTCATTTCTCGGATAAAGGTTAGTTTTGTTTCTTCCATATCATACTTTATGTTTGCATGTTTTGTGAGTGGATAGGTTGACCTATAGATTCTAGCTTCGCATCTCTCCTCTTTAGGGGCCGTGTTTTTTGATTTTTCCTTTTCTTTTTCCTCTTGTAGGTTTCTGCCACTTTTCTTTATAAAAAATGGCTTCCGTAGATGTTCTTTCTCAGTGGGTAGATGTTACGGTCCTTGGGGAGGAACCGTTGGTCGATGCTGAGTTCATCACTCATCTTCGTACTTATCACCGGCTCTGTACTTCGGAGGAGGACGAGCCAAAATATGAACTGATAATCCCGGGTCCTGAAGACCGGGTCTGTTTTGGGAGAGAAAATGAGGCGGCCCCTCATTTTTTCTTTATGTATGAATGCATGATCACCCGCTTGGGTGTTTTTCTTCCTTTCTCAGATTTCGAGATATCTGTTTTGCAACATTGTAGAGTTGCCCCTACTCAACTTCACCCCAACTCTTGGGGTTTTTTGAAGATCTATCAGTTTGTAAGCCATGCTCTGGACTTCCCGACTTCTTTGAGGGTTTTCTTTTATCTTTTTCATATGACTAAGCCCTTTAGTGGGCTAGACAACAAACAGCAATGGGTATCCTTCCGAGCCATACAAGGTCGGAGGATTTTCACCCTTTTTGATGAATCTTTTCACGACTTCAAAAACTTCTTTTTCAAAGTTCAAGCCGTAGAGGGTCACCACCCCTTTTTCCTAGATGAGCATTCCTCCCCTCGCTTCCCCCTTTATTGGTCGCCGCCTTCCTCTTGTGAAAAGTATGGTCCTGATGACCTGGATGAGGTGGAGGCGGCCATCATGGGGTTTTTTTGAGAAGCGTGGGGGAGGGCCCCATACTTGGATACCAGGAAAATTCTCCAGGGAGCACCGACTTTTGTTCAATCTCAGCTAGGTAGTGCATGCATTCTTTATTTCCGAGTTGTTTCTGCCGACTTGCATTCTACCGACTTGTAACTTTTGTTAGTTGTTTCTTTTGTAGATATGGCAAAAAGGAATGCTCAGGAGTCCTACCAGAGGGTACCAGAGGGTCCAGGAGGCCAAAGCAAAGTCCCGGGCTAGGTCCGGTGGTGCCAAGGCAATCCCCTCCCCTCCTCCTCCTCCTCCTCCTAAGACTGTGGGTACTCCCTCTCAGCCTATTATAATCTCTTCCTCAAGTTTGTCCCGACCACTCCCTTCTGCCCAACTTCTCTCCGAGCCAGAGAAGAAGAAGCGCAAGACTTCAGAGTCTGGCCCTTCTTGGGATGGTGGGGTTAAGGCGGATGCTCTTGCATTCATCTGAAAGAATATTGGTGCACGAAATTGCAATCACACTTTTGCAACTCCGCATAACTAACCAGCAAGTGTACTGGGTCGTCCAAGTAATACCTTGCGTGAGCAAGG
>NC_029776.3:5602173-5602662 GCF_000817695.3 Arachis duranensis
GCATTAATCCATCAAGACACAGCAGAGCTCCTCACCCCCAACCATGGGGTTTAGAGACTCATGCTGTAGAAAGTACACAAATAAGGGTGTAAAGTATCATGAGGTCATAAGGTACTGATACAATGTCAAAAGCTCCTATTAATAGTAAACTAGTAGCCTAGGGTGTACAGAAATGAGTAAATGACGTAAAAATTCACTTCTGGGTCCACTTGGTGTGTGCTTGGACTGAGCAATGAAGCAATTTCGTGTAGAGACCTTTTCTGGAGTTAAACGCCAGCTTTCATGCCAGTTTGGGCGTTTAACTCCAAGTTTTATGCCAGTTCCGGCGTTTAACGCTGGAATTTCTGAGGGTGACTTTGAGCGCCAGTTTGGGCCATCAAATCTTGGGCAAAGTATGAACTATCATATATTGCTGGAAAGCCCAGGATGTCTACTTTCCAATGCCGTTGAGAGCGCGCCAATTGGGCTTCTGTAGCTCCAGAAAATCTG
>NC_029776.3:5606051-5606643 GCF_000817695.3 Arachis duranensis
TGCTTGATTCTCTGTCCATTAACAATGAACTTTTTGTCAGAATCAGTATCCTGAAGCTCAACATATCCATATGGTGACACTCCTGTAATCACATACGGACCCTTCCAACGGGATTTGAGTTTTCCTGGAAACGGTCTGAGCCTAGAGTTGAAGAGCAGCACTTTTTGTCCTGGCTCAAAGACTCTGGTTGACAATTTCTTGTCATGCCATTTCTTTGCCTTTTCCTTATAAATTTTTGCATTTTCAAAGGCATTGAGTCTGAACTCCTCTAGCTCATTTAGCTGGAGCAGTCTTTTTTCACCAGCTAACTGTGCATCCATGTTTATGAATCTGGTTGCCCAGTAGGCTTTGTGTTCCAGTTCCACAGGCAAATGACAGGCCTTCCCATATACCAGTTGGTATGGGGAGGTTCCTATAGGAGTCTTGAATGCTGTTCTATATGCCCACAGAGCATCATCCAAGCTCTTTGCCCAATCCTTTCTTCGGGCTATCACAGTCCGTTCCAGGATTCTTTTTAATTCTCTGTTAGAGACTTCAGCTTGCCCATTTGTCTGTGGATGATACGGAGTTGCCACTTTGTGGCTAATTCCAT
>NC_029776.3:5618447-5618718 GCF_000817695.3 Arachis duranensis
AAATTTCTCTACCATATCTGAGAAGATAGAGAGCATGCACCTCTGAAAGGTTGCAGGTACATTGCACAGACCAAAAGGCATTCTCCTGTAGGCAAACACGCCAGAAGGGCAAGTGAATGCTGTTTTCTCTTGGTCCTGAGGATCTACTGCAATTTGGTTGTAACCTGAATAGCCATCCAAAAAGCAGTAGTAATCATGGCCAGCTAGTCTTTCTAGCATTTGGTCTATGAATGGTAAAGGGAAATGATCCTTTCTGGTGGCTGTATTGAGC
>NC_029776.3:5621038-5621357 GCF_000817695.3 Arachis duranensis
ATGAGTTGAGGATTTAGTTCAAAGCTGCTTGCTTTGATGGGAGGTGTACAGATGCTACTCCCATATGCAGCTGTAATGGGGTTAGCATATGACTCCAGAGTCCTTTTGGACTGATTGATCCCACTTAAGTCCATAATGGACAAAAGGGAAATGATAATGATTGCAAAGAGATAAATTTTGTTGTTGTTGTTTTTTTTTTTTTGAATTTACGAAAAAAAATAGAATAAAACAAAATAAAATTAAAATAAAAATTTCGAAAATCAAAAAGAAAATAAGATCAAAGTAAATTGAAAACTGAATCAATTAGTTAATTAAAAAT
>NC_029776.3:5622246-5624922 GCF_000817695.3 Arachis duranensis
TTATCTTAGAATGGAAGCAAGCATGATTGAATGAGAAACAGTAGTAATTGCATTAATCCATCAAGACACAGCAGAGCTCCTCACCCCCAACCATGGGGTTTAGAGACTCATGCTGTAGAAAGTACACAAAGAAGGGTGTAAAGTATCATGAGGTCATAAGGTACTGATACAATGTCAAAAGCTCCTATTAATAGTAAACTAGTAGCCTAGGGTGTACAGAAATGAGTAAATGACGTAAAAATTCACTTCTGGGTCCACTTGGTGTGTGCTTGGGCTGAGCAATGAAGCAATTTCGTGTAGAGACCTTTTCTGGAGTTAAACGCCGGCTTTCATGCCAGTTTGGGCGTTTAACTCCAAGTTTCATGCCAGTTCCAGCGTTAAACGCTGGAAATATTGAGGCCGAATTGCCACGCCAGTTTGGGCCATCAAATCTTGGGCAAAGTATGGACTATCATATATTGCTGGAAAGCCCAGGATGTCTACTTTCCAATGCCGTTGAGAGCGCGCCAATTAGGCTTCTGTAACTCCAGAAAATCCGCTTCGAGTGCAGGGAGGTCAGAATCCAACAGCATCTGCAGTCCTTTTCAGTCTCTGAATCAGATTTTTGCTCAGAACCCTCAATTTCAGCCAGAAAATACCTGAAATTACAGAAAAATACACAAACTCATAGTAAAGTCTAGAAAAGTTAATTTTAACTAAAAACTAATAAAAATATACTAAAAACTAACTAAATCATACTAAAAACATACTAAAAATAATGCCAAAAAGCATACAAATTATCCGCTCATCAAATATCTATCCTTTAATAAATATGGATGATGTTTCTGTTCGGAACCACCTCACCGCTCTGGCCGAGAAGAGTTTTAGGGCGGCGGGAGTTTGTGGCAAACTTTTGGACATCTTCGAGAAGACTCCCCTCAGCTCTTTGGGGGCAACCTCAAAGGTTGAGGAGCTGGAGGGGAGGCTTCTTGTTTTTCAAAGACATGAGAGGGAGTTGAAGGAAGAGAGGGATAAGTTGAGGGAGGAGAGGGATAGCCTTCGGGAGAAGGAGAGCCAGCTGCAGGCCCAACTTACCCTGGAGGCGAATTTGAGGAAGACAGCCCAGGAGAGTTACCAAAGTTTATTCCGAGATATTGTGGCTGTGAGGAAGGATTTGCTGAACTCTCGGAATGCTTATGCCGAGTTGGAGGACTCTATCGCTGAGGGCGCCGAGGAGTCTTGGAGAATTTTCTTGGAGCAGGTCAGGGTTATAGCCCCCGACTTGGATCTTTCTCCGCTACATCCTGACAAAGTAGTTATTGATGGCGCCATCGTTGATCCTCCTGTCCCCGAGGTCGTTTCCGAGTCAGACCTGAAGACTCGGGGACAGAGGATTATTGAGTCTCCTCCTCATTCCCGAGATGCTCCGAGTTCTTCAGCTGCTCATCCGACTTCCTCTACAGCCCCTCCTCCTGGTCCTGGTGGCGCTCCTCCCGAGTCTGGTGGTGGTGATTCCTCTACTCCTTTGAAGAAATGACTCTTATTATTATTTTTTATGGCTATATGGGGGCCCGGCCTGTGGGTCCCCCCTTTTTTAAACTTTATTTATCTGTTGGTGGTTGTGAACAATTTCTTCTTGGCCTTTTAAGGCCGTAAACAAAATATTCTGATCTGTGCCCTTTTTTGGATAAGGATTTTTAAACCAAGTAAATGCCCTTTTTTGGATAAGGGTTTAAGTTACCTTGTGCGTGCATGCTTTTCTATTTCGATATGTTTGATCTTTTCTGGAAAACCTTTTTGTTGGCTTGGATTGCTTTCTCGAGCCTTTTCCGTTCAAGGGCTTTTATGCAGCCTTTAAACTTTTTCCAAGTTTTCCTATCTCTTTTGTTATCCTTTATACTCACCTTTGCTTTAGTGAGTTTTTGTGACTTAGGTTATTTTTGTGATGCGTTTTTCATCTACTCGGAGTGTTCCCGAGTTTGTCTACTCGGGCTCTTGTCTCGACTTACGAGTCGGACTGTTCCCGAGTTTAATACGATCAACTTATACAACCTCTTTACGCCGACTTGTGCCTCGTCGTTTCATCCTGACGACCATGTTAGGTCGGTTCATGGGATTTTCACGTTTTGTCGAGCTTAAGTCGGCGCGTTTCGTAGAAAGAAAGAAAGCGAGAAGGAATTTATAAGAGATATTTGTAAAAGATCTTTATTTATTCATAAAGGTACTTTATTGCTACTAAGGGTTTTGGGCTGTCTATGACCCTTTAATCTCTACTGTGATGCCTCGTTAAAAACCCTTCTTCAGAAAAAACCCTTTTATTTTGGGAAAAATCATGAAGTTGGGAAAAGAGTACATCAGGGAGTAGAGTTCGCTTTTAACTGTAGTACCTTTTCATATTACAAGCATGCCACGACCTTGGTAGCTCAGTGCCATTCAGGTCGGTTACTTTATAATAACCTTTCCCTAACACTTCCTTGATTTTGTATGGCCCCTTCCAATTAGCGGCGAGCTTTCCTTCTCCTGATTTGTTGACTTCGATGTCGTTTCTGATTAGGACCAAGTCATCCGAGGCAAATGTTCTTTGAATGACTTTCTTGTTGTATCTGGTAGTCATTCTTTGCTTTAATGCCGCTTCTCTTATTTGGGCACCTTCTCGGACCTCGGGGAGCAAGTCGAGCTCCTCTTTGTGCCCCTGTA
>NC_029776.3:5625180-5681792 GCF_000817695.3 Arachis duranensis
ATTTTGCGAAAGGCCAGGGGGAAGTTATACTAATGAGCTCTTCTGGTGGAGCTACGTGGAAATTTGCATGCATCTGGCATGGCTGGCATTTTTTCACAAAGTCTGTTGCATCTTTCTGCAAGGTCGGCCAGTAGAATCCTGCTCGGATTACTTTTCTGGCCAGCGACCTTGCTCCGAGATGGTTTCCGCAAATCCCACTATGTACTTCCTCCAAGACCTCGGTGGTTCTTGAGGTCGGTACGCACTTCAGCAATGGTGTTGATATCCCTCTTCTGTAAAGGACATTTCTCACCAAAGTATAATGTTGTGCTTCCCTTCGGATCCTTTTAGCTTCTTTCTCCTCCTTGGGGAGGATGTCGAATTTCAGGTATTCGACTAAGGGATTCATCCATCCGAGGTTTAAGCCGACTACTTCAAGTACCTCTTGTTCATCTTCTGTTTTCGATACCGAGGGCTCTCGAAGAGTTTCTTGGATCAGGCTTCTATTGTTTCCTCCTGGTTTGGTACTTGCTAACTTGGATAGGGCATCTGCTCTGCTATTTAGATCCCGAGTTATATGCTTAACCTCGGTTTCTGCAAAGCGCCCAAGGTGCTCCAAGGTTTTCTCCAAGTATCTCTTCATATTGGGGTCCTTTGCCTGATACTCTCCACTTATTTGGGAAGTTACCACTTGTGAGTCGCTATAGACCATCACCTTTGTAGCGCTAACTTCTTCTGCTAACTTTAATCCGGCAATCAAGGCTTCATATTCTGCCTGATTATTTGAAGCCGGAAATTCAAATTTTAAGGAGACCTCTATCTGGGTTCCTTTTCCATCCACCAATATTATGCCCGCGCCGCTCCCTGTCTTGTTGGAGGACCCGTCTACATAGAGTTCCCATGTAGTCGGCTTTTCCTCTTGTTCACCGGCATATTCTGCAATGAAGTCGGCAAGGCATTGGGCTTTAATTGCTGTCCGAGTTTCGTATCTCAGATCAAACTCGGAGAGCTCTATCACCCATTGAACCATTCTCCCTGCAACATCCGTCTTTTGGAGGATTTGCTTCATGGGTTGGTTCGTACGGACTCTTATTGTGTGAGCCTGAAAGTAAGGTCGTAGCCTTCGTGAGGCTATCACTAAGGAGTAGGCAAACTTCTCTAGTTTGTGATACCTTAGCTCAGGGCCTTGTAGGACCTTACTGATAAAGTAGACCGGGTGCTGTCCGACCTCGTCTTCTCTGATCAGGGCTGATGAGGCAGCCCTGTTTGTCACGGATAGGTACAGGACGAGGTCTTTTCCCGGTACTGGTCGGGTTAATATAGGAGGTTGACTTAGGAATCTTTTGAACTCTTGGAACGCCTCCTCGCATTCCGATGTCCATTCAAATTGGCATCCCTTCCTCAATAGAGAAAATAGTGGAAGGGATTTTAGTGCCGATCCCGCCAAAAATCTGGAGAGGGCTGCAAGTCGGCCATTGAGCTGTTGAACTTCTCTCAAACAAGTCGGGCTTTTCATTTCTAGGATGGCTCTGCATTTGTCGGGATTGGCCTCAATCCCTCTTTGTGTTAGCATGAAGCCTAGAAATTTCCCTGCTTCTACTGCGAAGGCGTATTTTGCGGGATTTAGTCTCATCCCATGTAACCTTATAGTGTTGAAGACTTGTGAGAGGTCGGTTAGGAGGTCGACTTCTTGCTTGGTTTTTACTAACATGTCGTCGACGTATACCTCCATTAGGCTCCCTAGATGGGGGGAAAACACTTTGTTCATCAGCCTTTGATACGTGGCTCCTGCATTCTTTAGCCCGAATGGCATGACCACGTAGCAATAGTTGGCTTTTGGTGTGATGAACGATGTTTTCTCCTGGTCGGGTTCATGCATCGGGATTTGGTTATATCCCGAGTAGGCGTCCATGAATGATAAGTATTGGTACCCCGAGCTGGAGTCTACCAGGGTATCAATACTCGGTAGGGGATAAGGGTCCTTAGGACATGCCTTATTCAAGTCGGTATAGTGGACGCACATTCTCCATTTACCATTATGTTTCTTGACTAGCACTACATTGGCTAGCCACGTTGGGTATTTGACCTCCTTAATAAAGTCGGCTTCCAGAAGTGCCTGTACTTGCTCTTCTACTATTGAGGCTCGCTCTGGGCCGAGCTTGCGCCTTCTTTGCTGTACAGGTCGGGACCCTGGGTAAACCGAGAGCCTGTGGGACATGAGCTCGGGATTAATCCCAGGCATGTCGGAAGCCTTCCATGCGAAGAGGTCGGAATTAGCTCTTAGGAGTTCACCCAACCTTTGTTTTAGGGTTTCCCCTAGGTTGGCTCCTATGTAAGTATTTTTTCCTTCCTCCTCACCGACTTGTATCTCCTCGGTTTTTCCTCCCGGTTGGGGTCGCAGCTCTTCTCTGGTCCTTGTGCCGCCTAGCTCTATGGTGTGGACTTCTTTGCCCTTTCCTCTCAGATTTAGGCTTTCATTATAGCACTTTCTCGCCAATTTTTTATCTCCCCTCACCGTTGCTATTCCTCCTGGAGTCGGGAATTTCATGCAAAGGTGGGGAGTGGATACCACTGCTCCGAGGCGATTAAGGGTAGTTCTGCCTATTAAGGCATTGTAGGCTGACCCTTCATCGATGACTATGAAGTCTATGCTCAGAGTCCTTGATTTTTCCCCTCTTCCAAAAGTGGTGTGAAGGGGCAAAAATCCCAGTGGTTTTATTGGCGTATCCCCTAACCCATACAGGGTGTCGGGGTAAGCTCTCACATCTAACCCTAGCTTGTCGAAGGCGGGCTTGAAAAGGATGTCCGCCGAGCTTCCTTGGTCTACTAGGGTTCTGTGGAGATGGGCATTGGCTAGGATCATGGTTATCACCACGGGATCATCATGCCCGGGGATTACTCCTTGCCCATCTTCTTTTGTGAATGAGATGGTGGGGAGGTCGGGTGTCTCCTCCCCGACCTGGTAGACTCTCTTGAGATGTCTTTTCCGAGAAGATTTGGTGATTCCACCTCCCGCAAACCCTCCTGAGATCATATGTATATGTCTCTCCGGGGTCTGTGGTGGTGGATCTCTTCTATCCATGTCATCTCGCTTTCTCTTTCCGTAACCATCCGACCTTTCCATGAGATATCTATCAAGCCGACCTTCTCTAGCCAGCTTTTCTATCACATTCTTAAGGTCGTAGCAGTCGTTAGTGGAGTGACCATATATCTTATGGTACTCGCAATAATCGCCGCGGCTTCCCCCTTTTTTATTTTTAATAGGTCTAGGGGGTGGCAGCCTTTCAGTGTGGCAAATCTCTCTGTATATGTCCACTATAGAAGTTTTTAGAGGAGTATAAGAGTGATATTTTCTGGGCCTTTTGAGACCGAGTTCTTCCTTCTTCTTGACTTCCCTTTCCCTTTCCTTAGATAAGGAAGTGGGTCCAGGTCGCCAACTCAGGTCTCTCAATTTTGCATTCTCTTCCATGTTGATGTACTTCTCGGCCCTTTCCTGTACATCACTTAGAGAAACGGGGTGTCTTTTAGATATGGACTGTGAGAAGGGAACTTCTCTGAGTCCATTGACTAACCCCATTATGACTGCCTCTGTGGGCAGGTCTTGGATCTCCAAACATGCTTTATTGAACCTCTCCATATAGGCTCGTAAAGACTCTCCGACCTCCTGTTTTATTCCCAGGAGGCTCGGTGCATGTTTTACCTTGTCCTTTTGGATTGAGAACCTCATCAAGAACTTCCTTGAGAGGTCTTCAAAGCTGGTGATGGATCTCGGGGGGAGGCTATCAAACCACTTCATTGCCGCTTTTGATAAAGTGGTCGGGAAAGCCTTGCATCTCGTAGCGTCGGAGGCATCAGCTAGATACATCCGACTTTTAAAGTTGCTCAGATGATGCTTTGGATCTGTGGTTCCATCATAGTGGTCCATATCAGGGCTTTTGAAGTTCCTCGGAACTTTTGCCCTCATTATGTCCTCGCTGAAAGGATCTTCTCCGCCCGGGATTTGGTCTTCTTGTTCATCGCGGGAGTTCTTGAGGGAGGACTCTAGCTGTAAGAGTTTTCTTTCTAACTCTTTTCGCCGTTCCATCTCCTCTTTAAGGTACCTTTCGGTTTCCTTCTGTTTCTCCCGCTCTTGCTCCAATTGTTCCAGGCGGCTATGGACTAATCCCATCAATTCAGTTATGTGGGATGGTCCACCCTTTTCCGATTCACGTCCGTCTGAGGAATTTACCTTCGGATTCTTCACTCCGGAGGTACCCTCTCTGTGTTGGTCGTTATCTTGCTGTTGGGCCATATCTTCATTGTCATTACCCATGTCTAGATTCTCTTGTTCGGAATCTGTTTCCACATGGCCTTCTTCGTGGGATCTATCCGCCATCGATGGATGATCTCTCGGGTCCCCGGCAACGGCGCCAATGTTACGGTAGGTAACCGGAGATTAATACGACGGATGGCGTTTGGCGGCCCAAGTGTGTGAAGGAGGAGAATTCCGGGTGGATCTGCAACTCGGGAGACTCCGTCCGACTTGTTCTTGCGAATGAATGGGGGGTGGTACCTGCAAAGACACTCCGATGCCTAAGTTAGCAAGAGTGTGAGCAGGTCTAGAGAGTATTGGACTTAGAGATACCTGAGGGGTGTCAGTGTATTTATAGTGGTGAGCCAATAACCACCGTTGGAGTAGTGCCGTATCTTTAGGGTGCTAACCGTCCCTATTATCTTGGGGAGGTTAAGATATGGCTTTATGAAGCGGTTAGAGAGATTTTAGGGGCGGTTACTCATTTGAATGAGTGCTCATCTGCCAACTAATCTCACATCCGACTTCTTCAGACCAAGTCGTGGTTGATACCGACTTCTTATGTGAATGTCGGTACTTTAGCTAGGCTTAACCCTTCAGGTTAGGCCTTTTTAGTTGGACCTGGGCCTTTGTATTGGGCCAGGGTATGAACAACTGCAATTTATAAAAAGTTGTATATTTTTTGCTTTTTAGATATAATGCTGGTTTAGTATAATTTTTAACTTTTCAAAGTAACTTATTAAAATTAATTTTTAAAAGATAACTTTTTAAAACTTGTAGCATATAAGTTTGATAAATTAAATTAAAAATATTTTTTTAATAAATATAAACAACAATAATTATATTTAGTAAAATAATTTTAAAATTTAAAATATCATAATAGATATAAATTTAAGAATAAATGTTTATATTTTTAATATACAAAGTGATTTTAGATATTTTTAATTTTAATAAATAGAAGTTAACTTTTAAAAATTACAAATATAAATATATTATCTTTTTGGTTTAGTTTACTAAATATAAAATTAGGTTTTTAAATTTTTGCATAAACACCGCTATTAAACCAAACTATAATTCCTGAAAAACAAGTTGTACCAGCTGTATTTTAGAAAACAAAATAGAAGTAATTTGTGATAACCATAATTTACAAAAATTCTTTGGTGAAATTAATTTGTGATCACCTTAATATTCATTCATCACAAATTCTTTTTTATTTTCGTGACCTGCATTTTGGTTCTTTTTTATTTTTTTTTATTCTAATATATTGCTAGGATAATAATATTGTGGGCCTATTAAGATTGTTAGTCATTTTTGCTACCTTGATATATATTTTTGGCCATGTGCTCTCTTGATTTTATACACAAAACAATTCATGCGTCCCAAATATTCTTCAACTCTTGTGTGGTTCACGAGGTTTCGACCAAACAAAAAACTCTTTCAATAAACAAATTTGGCCCATCAAATGATAAAAAAAATTGTGATTACATTTCAAATCAAACTGTTAATTTTTATGGCAGTATGCTACTAATTACTGCGATAAGCTATAATGTCAACCTTTTCTGTTATTGCTGAACCATCGATTAGTTACAAATGTCCACATATTCTTCTTATGCTATGCCACAAGTATTATGTAGGTGTAGAATTTTTTTTTTTTACACCATATAATTCACCCAATAATAATCAATAATAATTGAATATGATATTATTGCGGTTCAAATCCTTGTGGGTCAATGCGAAGCAATGTATAGACTAATTTGATAAAGTTTTGTTTTGAAAATAATTTATTAAATTAGTTTTTAAAAGATAATTTTTAAATACATTTTTAGTATTTATTTTTGATAAATTAAATTAAAAATAATTTTTAATAAGAATTAAAAATAATTTTCAATAAACACAACTAATAATTATATTTAATAACCACAACTAATGGCTTCGAATTAAATTACCATACTGAATCGAAAATTATTGGTTTCAATTTACCATGAGCATCAATTCACATGTATAAATTCAATGGAATGAATTCAATTTACTAGCAAATATAAATTGAATTTCCTTGTTTTGATTTGCATCTATATACAGATCGAAGCTATTTGTTTCTATTTATAAGTATATGTCAATTTGCATGCAATTCGAATCTAATAAATTTGATTTAGTACTGATTTCTGTAAATCGAATTTAATAGATTCAATTTATATAGAAATGGATCTTTGTAGCCATTTTCGTTTTGGGAGATACGGATAACTTTGGGTTTCAATTGGTTTATTCTAGTAATTTACTCAATTTCTATCCTAATTACCAAAACTAGTACAATATAAAAAAATTGCCATAGAAAAGAAAATTCAAAAATTGTGTTTTATTCTCTTTGGAAAGATCTATGTTAATAATAAGCTAATCTAGCACATTAAATTGTCATGTCATATATATTAAAATGACGTTTTTTATGGTCAAAGTATCAAAAAGAATTTGTGATCAAAATTAGAGATAGAAATAGGCAGAATCAAACTTGAGTTTTGACGAATCTAACTTATGTTGTAAATAGATGGTTCAAACATAAGTCTGCTACTTATTAAAGTTCTTTCTAGACTTGAATCCGACCTGCTTAAAACTCGACAAACCCACACACTTATTTAAAAAGTTTATTTCGTGAATTATAACTAAAAACAATAAATTAGGGATGGCAATACCACCCGAACCCGCAGATACTCACCCCACCCCTACCCGCTCGGACAGGTAATTACCCGTCCCGCACTGGGGCGGGTTTTTAGTAGGGTGGGTTATTGGGAGGGGCGGGACGGGGTCAGATTTAGGTAATACCCGTCCCTACCCGCCTCGGTAGTCGGTATATATATAATATATATGATTTTAATATATAATATGTAAAATAATTAGTAAATGATTAATAATATTGTATCATATTTAAATTTTTACTTTAATTTATGTATGTGATGATGGTTATATAAATTTTGAAATTTAATTTTATTTGTTAGATTTTAATAATTATAGGGGCGGGTTAGGCTTCAACGTTTTACTACCAGCGAGTAGAAGTGGGGCGAGTTCTATGCGGATTGCTGTATGGCGGGGCGGGGTTGGGTAGAACAAAAATCCGCCCCTATCCGTTCCGTTGCCACCCCTACAATAAAATTAGACATTTTAAATTGACATTAAATGCGTTTTAAANCTTAATTAATTTTAATTATTAATTTTTCAATTTTATTTTGTGTTTAATGTAAGTAAATAATTTAAAATTTAAATTAAAAATAATTTATATTTATAAAAAATATTTAACAAATTGGCTTAACGGGAGTAAATTCTTTTTAAAACTTAGAGTAATTATTCAAATCAGTCCCTGAAATTTTTAAAATTGGACACTTTAATCCCCCAACTTTTGAAATACACAAAAAAAACTCCAAGTTTAACTCCGGCAGACAAATCAGTTTCTGGTAATCTTTCTCCGTCAATGGCAAACGAAAAACACTGACATGGAACCCTGGACTGGCACACGTGACAGTCAGTAGTCCACCTGTACAAAAAGACAGATTAGTCCCTGGGCTTAAACTAAGTCATTTTAGGGTTTGGCCTATGTACATCACTACATCATATGTGTTTTCCTCTTTTGGAAACCAAAAGGCTCAAAACCCATCCTTTCTTCTTCAATTTACAGAGAGAACATGTAACCCCTCTTCAACGTTAAACCCTATATTATTGTCCACATTATTGCCATCATCCGCTTTCGTCCGTTTCATCTTCAACCTCCGTCACCCACATTCAACCGTCACCATTTGGGGATGGAATTCCCCTTTGCGTGCATCTAGAGCCCTATTGTTTGCACTATATAATGACAATGCTTCAGGGACCATTGGCGGCAAAAGCTCTGTTATGTCTAGTCATCGCCGGCGAGGGAGACTATGCCAGGACAGCATGGGCGAGAGAGGAATAAGCAAAATCGACTTCGCAAAGGGGAAACACCTGAATCGCTTCTGTGGGTATCACACAAGAATATGCAAGTCGACTACTACGGAGAATCCTGGAAGGTTTTTTTTGGGTGCCCTATGTACAAGGTAAAAAACCAAAATTATTGCATAACAAGCTTTTTGAATTTGTAGAATGGTTCTGAGCAGAATCATAGATTGGGTTCATTGTAGGAAAATCAACCATATTACAAGTTTTTCGCTTGGGTTGACACTGTTTTTTATCTCAACTTTAAGAAGGCTGCTATGGAAGAACCTAGTGAACGGCAGGATTTAGTGGGTATTATTGGTGGTTTTCAAGATAGATTGATAGAGTTGCAAAATAGAGTGTATGCAATAGAGATGTGTCAAAATACAGAGCCAAAAAAAGAATGCAAGAAGAGTTAGTTTAAGGTAGTTTATTTTGTTTGTGTATTTTGTGCTACAAGTTGTGTTTTGGTATTTAAGTGTATTGTTGGATCTTAGGTTTTTTGAAAATGTTAGTTATTTGGTGATGTAAATTGAAATCTATGAATGAATGAAATCCTTAACAATTTGATTCTATATATGTTGTTTTCTGTACCACTTCCTTTATGGTGACATATTTCATTATTCTTTTGAATAATTTTAGGTTGTCAAACACTTTTGCAGGTTGAAAACAATTTGGGAATTGGTTGAAACTTAGTTGTAAAGAACTATTTTTTCTTAAACAAAGATAATAAGTATATGTTATTTCAATTAGGACCATGGATCTTGAATCATTCCTATGTATCAAATAATCATTAAATCTGTTATAAAAACAATAGTTATTGTTATATTTTTGCATTAACATATTATCTATGCACTAAAAATGAGATGTAAGCTCTATTCTTTATAAGCATATACAATCAGCTATTAATTGAATGATATAAAATATAAATTATTGCAATTAAAACAAATACTACTATAAACAGGACAAGTTTTTTCATTGCAAGTTATTTACATGGGTTGACAAAATTTTTTACATTACTTATAAGTTCACTGATACATAACACCAAATGAATAATAAAAAAAAAACAACACCACCATTACTCATAATAGCAAATATATTGCTTTAATATCAAATAACAACTTCAAAATATAGGATGCAAGTTGCAGATTCAACCTAATAAAAATAACATAATTGTGACAATAGCAACTTAAACTAAAGTCGGAAATTGACCTTACATGAGTTGAAACATAATCCAAATAAAAAATTTCATCGATATGAATCTCTTATCAATCCCTAAATTAAGAGTATTTTAAGTTTAGGTCCATCAACTTAAAAGCTCGTTACCAAAATACAAACCAAACTATTCATCAAAAAAGTATAATCATTTGCCTTCAGTAACTTCTGTCTCAGATGCTTGAACCCGAGATTGGGAATAAACTGAAACATCCTTGATGTAGTGCCCTTACTTGCCGCTGCAATTGTTTCTGCCGAGACGCCTTGACTTGGTCTAGGTGGTGGAATAGGAGGTGGAGTGCTAGACTGGACTGGTACAGAATAATGTGGTCTAATAATAAGTTATTTGGTCCTTGTACTTTGGGAAATTGTTGCTCCAGAATTTGCTGCATCCTGTGATAAAGGAGATAGTATATGCAAAGAGTAAACAAAGCTATGTTAGTAAACATAACAGTGCAGTAAAACAATTGCAGATCTTTAACTCCAATTTTACTCATCATACTAGACATAAAACCTGGTGCATTAGCTGCGGGTTGAGTTGGATTAGGATGATCAACCATATTCTAAAATAATGAAAAAATTAGCCAAATATAATTCCAAGTAAGTTATTGTGAAATTAAAAAAAAAAGACATATAAATTCCCAATGATTTTTAAAATATCCAACTAAGTCTCTATGGAAGTATTAAAAATCCAATTTAGTCCCCGCGATCAATAATTAGTACATTATTTATGGTGGTTTACCTGCACCTAGGGTGTTGATTGTGAGACATGCATCTTCTCTGCTGCTTGGTTAGTAGTTCTAGCCGTTAACTAAGCATTTGTACTTCTTAAATTGATTGATCTTCTATTTGGAGCAGGAAGACCTTTGCATGTTTTTTGGTTATTTCCATTCTCTCTACATTTAGAACACGTAACCCAAAATGTCTTTTTCATCTTTGAATCTCTTGTCTCATTCTCAGATGGCTCCTTCCTTCTTCTCTTCACTGGTCTTCCAACAGGTCTCTTCAACTTAGGTGGAATTGGGTGAATAACTTCAATCTTGTCCCAATACTCTTCTAAATTCACTGGTTGGATGCAGGGTTGGTATGTGGCCCTTGCTGTCCCAATTTTAGTAATGGATGTACATAGCCTTCAATCCTGTCACCCCTTTTAGCAATAGCAGCTAAAGCATGAACGCATGGAATACCTGCAATTTAACATTATTTGAGAATTTGTTACAAATAATGCAATTATCACAATTGTAATATAGTATAATATTGGAGAGTGTTACCAGTCAATTGTCACGCGTTACACGTACACTTGTTTTGAGCCAAGTCCACAGACAGCTTCCTTATACCTCGTTGGACCTCAGGTACTCTCCTCTCGTCATCACCAACCCACATTGGGTGCCAATAATTCACCTCTTTAATGATATCATCTAGTCTTTTCTGCTGCATAAGAGCCAAGTCAGTACCTCCAAATATGTCTAACACCTGTTTATGCTTTGTCATTTATCTCATAATATAACACCGAATCTCCTCACAGATTGTGAGAATCGGTTTGGCTCGGTAGTTGACTATCTTTGCATTCCAAACTTCGCAGATATTGTTGGTTAGATTGTCAGCCTTTGGTCCATGGCTAAAATGGAATTTTGTCTAGCATGCAAGGTCGAATTTCACAAGGTACACCCAGGCCTCTTCATTCACTCTCCACCATCTCTCCATGCTTGCCTTGAACTCTGCAACAATTGTACACTTTGCACATTTCCAAACCATGTTCATGACTCGCTTGTCCTTGAATCTATTATTGAAAATTTTTCAAATGTGTCTGACACAGTTTCGGTAATGTGCATGTGGCATCACCTCCTTCAAGGATGGTAATAGGCCCTACACAAAATAATGACAACAGTGTACAATGGTTGAGTCATTTGTCTCTTTAGCGGTTCCTTCACTTCCATCATCTACATGTCTCTCATCTACAGTTTCAGGCTCTTCAACATTCCCAAAGTCACCATCAATTACATCTTCACCATTGTCCTTATTAGACTCTTTATTCTCTTTAGATGCATCATTGTCTTTCTTGGATTTTCTTAGCTTCTTAATCCTCTCAACCCCGTTTTCACAATCACATCTGACTCTTCTTTGATCATTCTTAATATACCTAATCTTCCTCCCCTCAAATATCACATGGTCCTTCAAAGCATTATTGAAGGACTCAATTGTTGCAAATTTCATGCCCAACTCAAAGTAAACCTCTCCAAACCCTGATGCTTCATTGTATTGTGGAAACCCATACTTCTCTCTTTTATTTTCAGAGTTTTTTGGTGTCACTAAAGTTTCTAACTTATACTTAAATATAGGGTCAGGCTCAACCTTTTTTTCAGCCTTTTGTTGTTTATCATCACTTGCTCCAACATAATTTGCTTCAACAGTTCTATGCACATTAGTTTTTGTTCCAGCCATTCTTGGACCACAGCCACTTCTTGGGCTACCCCCACTTGAACCAGCATGGTTGTGCCTAGCTGCACTTGGACCACTAAATTTAGGCCCAACATCATTAGACTGCCTAACACGAGGCCCATCAGTAGTTGGCACAACATGAGATTTGTTGTTAATTTTTGAAGCCTTTGTATTCTTTGAGCTCCTATTAACCTCCTTTTGAGACATCTTCTTCTTCATAATTTATTGTTCCCTCCTGAAAGCATTATTTTTACTCTCTGTTTTTTTTTCCTCTTTTGGTCTCCTTCTTTAGAACTACACATTCTTCTTCACTGCTTTCATCATCAAAATCTAAGAGAGGTGGTCTATAAGGCCCATTCTATGTGCTTTCATACCCATTGTAACTAAACTTATCGCTAGACTCATCACCACCTTCATCTCCAATTTCATCACCAGGTTCATCCCTAGCCTCCTCAACTGGGGTTTCTGTGATTTGGTGATAATAGAAAATGCACCTTTAATCAATTTTTATGTTCTTCATTAACCTTTCATGCATTTGATTAATCTCTAAGTCTCCTTTAAAAAGATGCAATCCAAATTCCATATTACCAGTAGCTTGATCATACCAATACATTTCTTTGTAATCTAGATATCCTAAACCTTTAAATAGAGTTAGCTGATCAAAGAAATAGATGAGATCAATGTCTATCCTTAAAAATCTTTCTACTTTACCATCCATATATAGTAATGCTCCATTGTTATCCCTCTCAAAATAACCACTATGGTGAAACACAAGAATCACAAAATCCTCCATCACTGAACATAATAATACATAATATTTTATTAAAAACAAGCACCACTACAAAGTTCAATAAAAATTCCTATTCCCTGGTTTATTTTTTTTCCATTTTATGTCATAATAATAACCAAAACAGAGAGGATGAATAAACTATCACAATATTCCATCACAAATTTCTAAACCCTAGGCCAAAGAATAAAATACTAATCACTATTACTATAATGGTAGCTAAGAATAAATAATGAGTTTCTAACCTTTTTCAATGCAAGTCTTTTGTGGTCACATATACTTATTCGTTGCGTCTGACTAGGCGCTAACAGTAACGGTGACGAACGAAATGGTGATGTTGGGGGTGACATGGTTGAATGTAAGTGACAGAGGTTGAAGATGAAACAGATGAAATTGGACGATGGCGATGATGTGGTGAATGATCTGAGGTTTAACGTTGAAGAGGGGTTACATGTTCTCTCTGTAAATTGAAAAAGAAAGGGTGGATTTTGAGTCTTTTGGTTTTCAAAAGAGGGAAACACATAGGATATACATGGCCCAAACCCTAAAACAATAGAGTTTAAACCCAAGGACTCATCTATTTTTTTGCACACATGGATTATAGACTGTCATATCTATTAGTCTAGGACTCTATGTCAGTATTTTCTATTTGTCATTGATAAAAAAGATTGTCAGAAACTGATTTGTCTGTCGAAATTAAACTTAAAGGAATTTTTTATGTATTTTAAAAGTTACAGGACTAAAGTGTTCGATTTTAAAAATATCATAAAATGATTTAGATAATTACTCTAAAACTTATAGCCTTAGGGGTGTCAAAATTCCCCGAAGTACGGGGATCCCTGCGGGAATTGCCCCGAACGGAAACCCGAAGACGAGGAATTCTCCCCGTGGGGATGGGGATGAGGACTAAAATCCTCCCAAGACAGGCGCAGGGACCGAGTGGAGATTCCTGTCCCGTCTCTGATGATTTCCCGAATTCTTGATTTTATTTAAATATCCTAAATTTATTTCTAATATAGGGACTTTTTCGTAAATTCGCCTATTGAAAACCCTAGCCCTACTTTATTTAATATCTTCCATTCTCTCTACTATTCCACTTAGCGCCGTTTCCAAGCCCCAACTTTTCAGAAAAGTTCAAAACTCCCAATCCCCATAGTTGTGTCCACAGTCACAGCCATAGCAGCATACTCCCTCGTCAGTCACTACCGACCACTCTTCCTGCTCAGTGCTTACCCCCTTATAGACTATAATTTGCTATGTTATATTTCTGGATTTATAATATTGGATAAGATATGTTTGTAATAATGTTTTGTAGTTTGTTTTTTGTTTTTTTTTGTTTTACTATAATTTTTATATAAATGTTCAACATGAAGAAATGAGAAATTGGGCCCTGCAAAAAATACGGTAAATAGGAATGGAGACGATTATTCCCCCGCCCCCGTCCCGCCCCATTGACATCTCCAAGAGCAGGGACAGAAAACAGATAGGCATCCCGCCCAATTGACATCTCCATATAGCCTTGACCTTTTTTACTACTAAATCTGTAAAATAATTTTTCAAATTGGACTCACTAATTTAACTCCATATTGTGCTCCCAACTATTTTCACGCTGTCAATTCCAATTTACCAATTTAGTCCCTGCCACATTTATAAACCCGAACTCTTCCTCTTCTTCCGTTTTTTTTTTTTTCTTTCTTCGTCATTTTCTCCCTTCCAAAATCCTAGCGCGTTTTCTCCATAAGTTGCATAGCCATTTTAGAACGCTCTAGGCTTCACTCCGGAAAGTTCATCGTTGTGCTGCTCCAGTGCACCGTCGGATAATTCGTCTCGGCATGGAAGGTTTTTCAGAGAGCTGTTGTGGCGCTCCAGGAGGATTCTTGGAACACTTTCGGCATCAAAATGCATCAGGTTCCCTCACTTCCCGTCTCATGGTCACTGAAAGCAAGGTATATTTTTTATTAAGAAAAAAAAAAAAAACCTGTTACTTGTTAGAGAATTGAGAGTTTTAAGTTAAAGAAATTTCATATTGCAATGTAGTTAAGATTCAAATATGATTTCGTTGCTATAAAATAGTATACCTTGTTTTGTCGGCTTTGTAGGTGAAAGCGCTGTGCATTCCTTTGTTGGGGTCGGAAGAGTAACTTCACTGTATGATTTAAAAATGGCAATGTGAATGAGGGTGCTGATGAGTTTGAAGAACTGGGAAGCCCAAAATGCAAATGATGATGCTAGAAATTTGGTTGAGCCTACTTGAAGTGTCTTATAATTCATCTCTGCACCTTGAGAGTTGAGCCACCACTTTGCAGAAAGAAAGGAAGAAGAATAATCATTAGGGTTTATAAGTGGGAGCAGGGACTAAATTGGGAAATTATAATTGATAGCGTGGCGGTGATTGTACCACATCAGCAGTCTGTTTGTTACTCACGCCGAAAATAGACTGAAAAACTTGTATGTAGCTCAGAGCTCATTATGGGAGATTAAACTAGTGCAATTGAAAACTCGCCTGCGTCACGGTCAGCAACCATTGTTGATGCTGTAGCGGCTGGGCAAACTGTTGTCGCGGTGCTGTTCGTCTATAAAGTTGGAGAAGAAACTCCATTGCACCACCAGATCCTTCAATACAGGTTAGGAAGTTAATCATTGTTGCCATTTGCAAATGTGATTAGGAATATGAATCTTTTTTTATCAATTTCAAATTCAACTCAATGAAAAATGTAATAACCGACTTGGTTTCCAGCCGAAAGCATTTTTGAATTAGTTTAGGGAGAAACACGGTGTGTGGTTTGCACATGATTACTTCTAAAAATTCAACTTGAATTGGTTTAGTCACAATTGATTCGGATGATGCATTGTATATTTTCTATTAAAAAATTTTATTAGTTTAGTCACAATTCTAAAAACTTGATTTAATTTTCTATTAAAAATTCTTAAGTGGCCTTGACATGCTTGAAGACATAAAGAAAAACGTCACATGCTTGATGCTTTTATGCATGGCTGCATATTATTCAGATTTTTTTTCTTTTTCTTTTTGTCTGGATACATAGTTTTCTTAATGTTTTGTTTAGCTTCCGTGTGTTAGTTTCCTGCATTAGGAGAGTTTGGGAAATAAGAACTTGTGGCTGTGAGTTGCTTGCTATAAATAGAGGGTTGATGATCTGCATTTTCAAATCAATGCTAACATCATGCTTTTGTTTGATTGGTTGTCTAGATGGATGAGCTCATGACAATTGAATTTCATCATGGGAGATCCTTAGAGACCAAGAAAGATGGGAATGTAGTTGATGCTGGAGGGATTGTAGTTTATCCACAGCTTGCTGTTAACAGAGATCCTCTCAGGGCGAATGTGAGTTATGTTTGAAAATTTGGAGACTCGTTTGAGTTAATTGAAATTCTGGCGGTCATTTTGAGATATAACTTCTGAAATTTGGGAATGTATTACGGGTTCTGTTCTGGGGGGGTGTGGTTTTTCCGGTCCATTCCAATGACCGGAAAAAACAAAAAAAAGCAAAACAAATAAAGCTGAAGCAAGAAGGAAACAAGGAAAGGAAAGCAAGTGAACATGGATTGTTGTTTCAAAGCTTCAAATTAAAGGCAAACTACAAGCTCAAAACCTATACTTTACATGGCGCCATTCAGCCCCAGCCCTGCCCTACCTCCGGTGAGTGAACACAAGCCCCTTGCTGCATGCAACTGTGCCGACTCCAGATCTGAATGCAGTGCCGGTGAGAGCACCATTGATGGCTCTGACAGTGTTCTGGAGTTGTGTCTTCAACCTGCAGTCGAAGATTATGATCTGCAGTTTCCCAGTCTGTGTTTTTCTGTTTGTTTTGGAATTTCATCTACTCTTGCCATGTTATTATACCTTGTCCTGCTTCAGCAATTGATTCTCGAGCAATTGCCCTATTTTTCACAGTATGTGTTATGTTGCGTGTTTCTTTTGGATAATTTGCGTCTCAATCCATGTTATTTTCCTTCAAATTTATACCATTTTTGTGTTTTCAGCTTCTTTTGTTTCCAAATGCTCAGAGCTGAAGATAAGTAGACGGATCTTCTTTCTTGAATGTGGTGAGTAGAAACTCTGAGTCATTTTAGCTGGTTTAGGTTTTGATATGAAGTGTAGTGTTTTTTTTCCCCCTTTTAATTATTATTATTATTATTATTATTATTATTATTATTATTATTATTATTATTATTATTATATGTACCTGTAAATGATATAGTACTACTACTGAGCCCTGTGGTTTTTGAACTTGTGAAATCAACAGTGGTATTTTAATTTTGCTGAAATGGTTTATTTTTTATGATGGATAGAATGGAAAGAAGATTAGATAAGTTTGTCCTCCACTTTGATATTAATGGGGGCAATGCATTCTTTTTACACATTCCGCGATTACTCAAATCCCTTCTCCGCCAGTGTTAGTAATTTTGGTAATATTTGTCAAACTTCACTGCGCTTTAAGTAAAATTTTGCACCTAGATAGGAGGTACTGATTTGTTTCAATTGCTAAAGCTTTAGCCTCATTGCTTTCTGAACTGGTGATACCAAGTTATTCTTAAGAAGCTTGATACATTCAAAGACAGTTTAGTTGTTACACTGAACGATGTAAAACTTATACTATCATTCAATTAGATGCTTGTGTTTATGTGACTTTCTAGATAGTGGGTGGTCAACTTTTTTCATTAAAAAAAAGAGTTTACGTTGGGATTTATTTTGCTAGACATAAAAAACATTTTTAATCTTCATAACAATTTAAGCTGTATAGCATCAAGTGAAATTGGCTCCTGACAATCTGACATTGTAATAGAGCACCTATAATCATGTACTCTACAGTTTGTTTCTACTACTATTCTTTGAACTAAAATGTTCAATTTCAATACATGAGGGAGCATCTCAGAGCTGGTTGTTGACACATTTATTATACCACAAATAACAAATGACTAGGATAATATTAGTATTCCTATTTTCAATTTGTGAGTCCTATCTATCTGCACCTATATATAAATTGTATATGATTGAATTTTGATGCACTGTCAGTGTAAAGTAGTTTTACACGTGCATCCAATTACGTAATGCCACATTAGTAAAAAATAATTACCTCTCACATTGACCGCGTGAATGGTCATCCAAAAAAACGGATGTGATTGCACGACTATGTAAAAGGTTTTACATTGTCAGTGCATCAAAGTTAAACTCATGATTGAATTGCTGGTCCGTGGATTTTTCCCCCTTATTTTTGTTAATAATCCCAATTTGTTATGATTTTAATGGCTGGATTATGTTTTCCTTTTCTTGCAGCCTTTTAAATTCGAAATGTAAGAAACATACATTGCATTTAGTCCACACATTGCTCGATGCTCATTGTATCTCCGTTTTGGACGGGTGGTAGCAATTGCGGGGACTTTTGACTTTGCTCGTAAAACCCCTAACGAGAAAGAGCCGGTAATTGCTCTCCTTGCGGTGGTTTTCTATTCAGCGTTACACTAGCAGTGAGTCAACTAAGGTATTCAGTTTTCTTCCGTCAAAATCTAGTTTTTAAACGCTGAACATCAGAAAGACTCTGTGTTAGAGTCTCCTGTGATGATCTCCTATTATCGACCAATTCTGATTATCAACCTTGAGAAGCATAAAGAATTTGATATTCCTAGTGATCTTGCACTTGAAGATTAAACAACACAAATTTGGTGATAGGTAATCATTGGGCCAACCCTAATAGGAAGAATCTATCTTATAGCTTTGCTTAAAATGATAACTTCCCCTCAATGAAGAGATTTTGCATTAGAGACATGATTGCCCTTTTGTGTTTAGGTACTCAATTTAATGAAGTTAATGACAACCACATACTCATAGTTATGACCAAAATTCTACTTAAGATCATCTGTGGGCAAACATAGTTATTTGAGACAATTAGATCCATCAGATATTTCATCATTAGAAGATTTCAATGATTGCATATTGTGTAAATTCTTTATGTAGTCCATGATGGATTATCTTTTGAAATTTTCTAATATTTGTTGTTGATTACCCTTTATTTTCAGGGAGAACTGTTAGTTGTCAAGCGAACCAGTCGGGAGACATCACTAGCAAGTTCTAGTTCAGATAGCCAAAAAGATGGTATTTCCGACTATGCTATATTTAGGGAAGACATTGCACACTTGAATTGTTTGAAAATTGTTATACATACTATAAACATTAGCTCCATTAGTCCGCTGTGCACAAGATCATTATGCAAAAATCCTGTCAACCTCAGCCAGTAGACCCTAGAGATATCATAGATTTAACGGGTGATGAGGTATGGGTATTTCCTTTTCAATGTGTTTTAGTTATCTGGAATCAATTGTAAATGTTTTGTGTATTATGCTTGTCTAAGTTGTTGCTCTGCCAAGAAGTTAATTTTTCAATATGGTGAGGTTTTGAGGCTGGGTTTGGTAAAGCTTTTTAAGGAGGTGCTTGTGCTTTTAAAAAGCACAAGCACGTCATTTTGCGTTTGGTAAATTAAAAAGCTCAAGTGCTTGTGCTTGCGGCTTTTAAAAGTTAGGGGTGCTTTTGAAAGCACCTAGGAGGGAGCTTTTCAAAGCTGGCTTATGCTTACCAAAATCTCACAGATTAACATCTAAGAATGAGTCACCCCTTCTCTACAAAATAGTTCCACAATCACTTAGATAGCAACATTATGCTAGCTAGAATCTACATAACAGAGTGGCAAACTTGTAGAAGATCATTGACCAAATTAGCAGATGACAGATAGCACCAAAGGAGTTCTAGAAATTTTTTCTGCTTGGATTTTCTGACCATAAGACATTGATTGTATGTGTATTTGTATATAACATAGCACTAGTGAAGCATTGTTATAAGTTGGTGTTCTCAGGCTTAGTTTGGTAAAGCTTTTGCTTTTTAAAGCAGCTTTTAAAAAGCTGTCTTTTAAAAGACAGCTTTCATAAGCTACTTTTAAAAAGCAAAAGCTTTACCAAACTAAGCCTGAGAACACCAACTTATAACAATGCTTCACTAGTGCTATGTTATATACAAATACACATACAATCAATGTCTTATGGTCAGAAAATCCAAGCAGAAAAAATTTCTAGAACTCCTTTGGTGCTATCTGTCATCTGCTAATTTGGTCAATGATCTTCTACAAGTTTGCCACTCTGTTATGTAGATTCTAGCTAGCATAATGTTGCTATCTAAGTGATTGTGGAACTATTTTGTAGAGAAGGGGTGACTCATTCTTAGATGTTAATCTGTGAGACCAGTTAGTCATTGTTATTAGCAACCATAGGAGGTAGAGTTTGAACTGATATTATCCAACAAGTCATCTCTGGGAGAATACTAGTTAAAGCCGGTACTAGCATTTGGATTCCAGTTCCACATGGTGATTCATTTCCAGATTCAGGATAAATCATACTTTGCGTGTACATGGCACAAACTTTATTCAACTTCTCTTAGTTTACTTATGGCAAAAAAAACCGGGTTAATTTCAACATGTCCAATCTTTTGATGCATTGAATAGTGGATCTTCTTTATATGGATTGCAAGATAAGGAAGATTACTATTATATAATACATTATTACATTTGTAGTTTTAAAGATAATAAAATGGTATATTACTATATCCAAAATTAATGGGCTCCACGTGAGGAAATAGATTGATTTTTCCTTTTGTGTCTCACTCTACCTCTACCTCGCTATCTATATTCTTGCAGCCAAATCATTAAAATGCATTTCATAGATAATTATTAATAACTTTTTTTTTTTAATTTTTGATTTCCACTGGATAGCAGGATCGAGTTTGCGATACTTGTGGGGATGTAGGGTTGGAGCACTTCCTTGCATTTTGTAATGAGTGTAATGATGGGGCGGAGCACATGTAAGTATTACAATATCTTGCATATTCATCCCTGTTTCTAGAAGGTCTATGTTTCTATAGTCTTTATTTTCATCGTTTTCTGGGACAGTGAAGTTAACGTGTTCTGTTTTTTCATTTATCAATCAGTTACTGTATGCGTGTTAAGATGGAAGAACTTCCTGAAGATGGTTGGACTTGTGAAGAGTGCATGCCAAGGGAAGGGACTGGAAAATTAGTACAGGATAAAGTGGAACAGCCAGTGGCTACAAACAGATCAAAACATCTATCTGAAAATTCAATAGACCCTGAGTCTTGTAAAAGTTCAAAACTAAAATCGAGATCATCATATTCTATGAAAAGTGGGATAAGTACACCCCATCTGCAGGTTAAGAGATGCCAAGTCCCTTCAGAAGCTCAGTCTTTGGAAAAAGCTAGTGCTACTATGACAAATGCTGGACCACATATTTTATCCGGACCTTGTGATGACTCTCCACTTCATAAGGATTTCTCATACAAGAAATTTGGGAAAGTGAAAATGAAATCAGTCAACAAAATCATGCACTTTGCCTCCCAATATTGCAATTCTCAAGAGAAAGCAATGGTTCCTCGTGGTTATGGTGAGAAGAGTAATGTTGTTACCTTGGAGGATGAGTTAGGCATAGAGGGAAGGGCTCTTGAAACAAGGGAGCGATCTTCTAAAGTCTCAAGTCCAAGGGATCAGTCCCTATTGAGTAGACATTATATGTGCAAAAATTTGAAGAGAAACCTAGAAGGTGTCATCATTGATACATCTTGCAAGAAATCTTTCTGTGATACTAAGGAAATGGCAGCATCATCCAATTGTGCAATTGATGAATCACCAAACTTGCATTCACAAACTGAGACAACTCGTGATGAATGTAAGACATGTGCCAAAGGAATTACTCTGATGTTTTTAAATTGAGAAAATTATATTGCTAAATTTCAGAAGCTTTTTGGCAGGCTCTCTATTGGAATCAAGATCTCCAAACTTAGAATCAGGACCAGCAACAAAGGATGTTTGTTTGCAAAACAAATACCTGGCTCTTCATGACGATAGAAATGATACTTGTTCTGGTGTTCTAGCTAATGATCGTGAGTTACATAATCCTGCAATACAAGCTTCTAGTTCTGGTGTTACTGCAAATAGAAGTGAAATAGAATTTGCTACTGACGAAAACTTATTTTCTGGAACCGTTTCTTACAATCTTGATCATCAAGGTTCTGAACAATTTAATGCTGGATTACAACCCAGCAATCACAACACTCATGAAGATCTAGACATTCCAAATGAGAAGAACAACGAAGAACCAGACACTCCAAATGAAAAGAACAATGAAGAACCAGACACTCCAAATGAAAAGAACAATGACATTCAGCAAGCTGAGCACCTTATTAATGCTGCTACAGCTCAGATCATTCATGAATTATGTGCTGGTCTTGCTTTAGATGAAAGGTCCTGCTTAAGAGACTTGGGGGTTAGAAGTTCGTCACAAGCATTTGTCTACCCAAAGCCTGACCATTCATGGCAGTATGACCCTATTTCCCCATTTCTTAAATATTCAGCTTTGTTTTGCTATGGATGAACTGTTTTTTAAAATTTTCACATATTTTGGTGATGATTCTTGCAGAGGGAAATTTTTAATACAAGGTATTGGGGAGATTGCAACCATTTGTGATGGTATTCAAGCACATTTATCAACCTGTGCATCACCTAAGGTTATTGATGTGGTAGACAGGCTTCCAAAGATGATCATACTGGATGAACTGCCTCGCTTGACAATGTGGCCATCTCAATTTACAGAAGGTCAACCCACAGAAGAGAATATTGCTCTGTACTTTTTTGCAGAAGATCCTCGTAGGTCTGTTTTATCCCTTTCTTTGCATGTATAATTCAGATTTATACTTTCTGCTTATTCTTCTTTTTTTTTTTGTATATATATTATCAGTTATCGAACATGTTATAAACAATTGGTGGATTTGATGATCAAGAATGATTTGACTCTGAAAGGAAACTTGGATGGAGTGGAACTTCTAATATTTCCATCCAACATTCTACCTGAGAAATCCCAGCGTAAGAAATGGTCTTCTACTCGTTTGTTTTGAACACTTTAACATTATATTTACCTTAGTGTGCCTAAAATCATTCCCTATTTTATTACAGGTGTTGACATACATGAAATCACTTTGTTGCTCTATTTGAGTCACAAATATATAACATGTATGCTTCCTATTCCATCACTTAGGATATGGATTGAAATGGGTGGTTATACTTGAAAGTTCTACTTAATTATAGTTTTCTGCAGCTTTTATTTGTATCTTGTTTAGACATCGTTTGGTTATGAAACTAGTATTTGGTATGCCATAGACTCTCCACTGATTCCATATTCTTTTGGAAAATAGAATTATGAATTAATATTGTTTCATAATTGATATTTCGTAATCAGTCAATTGTGGTATTCAAGTGAAATACTGATAAGACATGGCACGCATGCATGAACTCACCTCACTAGGAAGAAGCCTGCCTTGTTCACCATGTAAATGCAATCAGTTTAAATGCTTCTTACTGTCTTGCAGCTAGGAAACAGAGTTGATGAAATTCCTGAACCAGACAGAACTTCAGGAGACAGAGTTTTGCTGTCTGGACATAGTTCCAATGATAATGGGATAAATGAAGTGGTGGATTCTGAGGTTGTAGATCTTACTCTCTCTCTCTGGCCTGAAGCTTTAGACTCTGTTGAGTTGCAAGTTGCAAGGGCATTAGTTCATCTCTCGAAGGCCAAACAGCAGTGAATGGCACCATGTAAAATATATGTTTTAATTATAGACTTTTAGCTACCTTTAATTTTATGCCTTTACTTTATCATAGTCATATAAACAATCTGTCTATACTTTGACAATGGAACCTGTAATGGAATATGGCTTGTTTTCGTTTTTCGATATCTGTACTAGCGGCTTATTTATGATCCTGGCTTTTACTTCAAGTTGTTGAACTTCTTTCTTTGCTTGTGTGGTTTGGTTGATTTGTTTTCTATCTTTGAGATGTGCTATTTTGCACTTACTCTGTTTTAGAACTCAAGTTGATATACATGTGAAGAGATGTGTATGGATATAGGATTGGGATACAAACAGAATGAGTAAAATAATTTTTAAAAGAATATTTTTCCCCTTTTCTTTTGGTAGTTGTTAGCATGTTAGATGATTGGAGATTTGGATACTCCTAACATTCTTACGCTTTCGACTTGGTTCATTGAGACTTTTTTAATTGGATTTGGATTATTTGTGCTCGACTATAGGGAACATTTACAAAATTGTGGCTTAGGCGGTGGCAGCTGGTTTCTTCAGCCGATTAAATTGTGATTTTCATTTACTCTGCTTATTTTCTATCCCATTTTTAATTTGAATAATGAAAAGCGACTTAGTCGATACTACTAGTACACAAAATATAGTTTTGTTTAACCTTATTGAATCATTTACTGCCATAGAATTCTAATGAATAAATGTGGTTCAAACGAGTCATTCTAGGTCTTGACTCTGTTATACTCGTTTGTCACGTTTTAAGTAACGAAAAGTTTCGAAAAACAATTTTTTAACTAAACAGTTAAAATTTATTACTTTTTATTTTATTTAATGAACGCTGTAGTAAATAAATGCTAAATAAGATAAATTTAAACTATTTGAATTGATTTTTTTTTGTTTCTTTAGCATTATTGTTCAAGTATTATGGTGATGTCTAGAAGTGGCAAGCGGGAAAATCCGTCCCGCCAGAAGCCCGTCCCGTCTCGCTTAATGAGGCAGTCTTAAAATCCTACCCCATCCTGCCTAATTGCGGGCTGGCGGGTTAAGCCCGCCAAAACTTTTTTTTTAACTATTAACTACTAAATAATATATATATAATTTCACAATCATGTTAGTAAATTTATAATTTCTAAAGGCATAAAAAAATTATATTTTTTATATTCACAAATATTAAAGTCTTTGTAATTATAAATATTGTCTCCAAAGCAAAATAAACATAATCCAAAACACTCAATTTTCATCTTTATACTCTTCTGAGTTGGGTTGTGGGAAGTTGAGTTTTGGCTAAAAAATTGCAAAAATATTCCTTTGCCAAAAAAAACTAAGTCCGGCGGGAAAGCCCACCCTGTCCCGCCAAGACTCGCAGTTTAAGCAGTGCGGATTAGACAGACTTTTGTTCTTTGGCGGTCCTAATTTTTCAGTCCGATCCTGCCTTTTTTGACAGGTTACACAGACCGGACCGACAGGTTTAGACCTGTTTGTCACCTTAAGAATATGTTTGGGTTAATGGTTTAAGATGGAAAATAATGGAATCCAAGAGAATTTAGTGAAAACTTATATTGTTTGATTGATAAATTTTTAAATGGGATGTAATAATTAGTGACAGAATTTATTCCATCAAGTTTTACCAAAACACTCGCTTTTTACTCCTTCCAAATTTATTAATAATTTTTCGGAGATAATAAAAAATCAACCAAAATTATTTAAATTTATTTTATTTAATATTTATTAATTATCGTAAGATAAGTTTTAATTTTTTTTGTCTCTTTAATATTACTGTTTATTAAAATAATTGAGCGAAATAATAACTCCATTTCTTTGGTTTCATTTCAGTACATCTATGTTTGAAATGATGGAAGGCAAGAGAATGAACTGGAGTTCAAAGGAGTATAAAAAATTGGAAGCCTTTCAAGTATTTCCAACAATATCGCTATTTCGATGATTTTAGTCATTGATTTTAATTAGATATATATTTATGATTGAAATCAATTGTTAAAAATCATTAAAACATTAATATTTTTGTAATAGTTAAAATGTTTTCTAAAAAGTTAATGAAAATGATAACATTCCAAATAGCATCCCAGTGCCCTTTTCAAATCACATGTCCTCTTTAACTTTAATAGAAAGAACACTGATAGAAAGGTACCTCTCCCATATGTTTTCTGAAATGTTAGCAGACAACAGTTGTGACTTGTGAGTTGTCTACCTTACCTATAGAAAAGCCTACAAAATATGCATTATAGGAAACATTTCAAGTGCCAGTACACTAATTATTTTAACCGTTAATTTTAATTAATATATATTATATATATTTTTTATAATTCAAATTAACGATTAAAACAACTGGAGCATTGATATTCTTGGTGCACTTGAAATGTTTGATATATTATAGAACCATAAATGAGTAGACATTTTTTCACTTTTTAAGTTCTTAACTAATTTCAGTATGTTTAAACCTTCAACAAAAGTATGTGTGAACTAAAAAAGGATTAAAAAAAAGAATAGAAAAAGCAGATGTCTCCAATGAAAAATAACTCTGGTATATGTATATCTCTTGATTTGTACATTTCGAGCTTTCGATAAAAACGTACAACTAATCGTTCCCACAGAAATTTATATGTGTGAAAAAAAAAAGTCTGATTCAATCATAAGTAGTTTTATTTTATTAATAGAATTTAATTTTCATGTATTTTATAATTTATCTAATTATTTCATGATATATTAGTAAAAATAATTATTTTTTATATTGATCATCTACATCGTTATATAATAGAATAAATATAATTTGATGATTATATAAAATGTTTTACATTTTGTGCAATAAAATTAAACTCCTATTAATATTACTTTTCTGAAGTCAAAGTTCAATGTACGAAGAATGCGTTTCATTTTCCAAATGATGTTTTCTGTCTTTGATCGAAAATTATGTTTGCAATAAATTAAAACAGATGGAATCATATAATTGAGTTCTATTTTTTTTATCATGTTGGAAACTAATGAATCAAGTTCTTTGAAGCGAATCCATGTGTAATTAAATAGGATGTAAAATGTAGTGAAATTGATAGCAACTATAATAAAGTTTGAAAACATTTTAAAATGGGAAAGTATAAAGAGTCAATGGAATATTTGTACAATGTGAGTATTATAGATATAATCATTAGTGTTACATTTTCTTATCAACTGAAGTTTTTGAGATGAGTGGTATTATGATATGGTATTAGAGCTAGTACTCGAATGGTTATTTTAGATAGTATGAAAGATGTTTATTTTGTAACTCAATAGCCTGTCGTACACATTATTTGACCAACTTCTCTGGAAAAACATACATCTGCTTCATTATAAACAAGATTGCAACTCGCCACTAAAAATTTCCTAATTGAGGAATCAAAAGTACTACATATTTATGGGGGCTCCATTTTAAATTTCTCTTTAAAGTAAGTCATGTAATTAGATTGAGTCAGGCTAAATAATACTCTAGGTTTAATTTTAAAACTATTCTTGATTTTATTATTAGTTAAAGTTTTCTTAGGAATTGGTCTTTATTTACCAAAATAGGTAAAAATAAATTAGATTATCATCAGTTAACAAAATTACAAGAAAATAGTTTCTCTATTTACAATGTAATTGATGTATTTCAAGACATTATTAGTAATTTACACCAAAAATTTAATAGACACAAAATGACATGAGATGTGTTATGTATGGGTCTCTAAAAGTGATCGAATAATATAAGCAAAGGTCCACATATCTCGAGAGAATTCATATCTAAAGCTGAGCATGGAAATGCAAAATATATCTATCTTCACTACTACATATATATTTGCTTTAATTTGTCATATTGCACTTGTTTCTTTCGGGCAGAGCATATTACAAAACCTTTATGGGGTTTGTGAGAACTGAGAGCATCTCTAGAAGTCCTATCTGTTTGATTTTGTTTTTGTTTTTGGCAGAAACTATACTAATTGTTGCTTTGACGTTTGTTATATATGCGTATCTATGTGACTATGTGTGCGTACCATGCATCATGTTTCAACTTCCCTTGAAACTCGTATTATTTAAATGTGAAAATTTAAATACAGTCAATTTTATGTAAAATTAATAATAAAGAGTCGTCAAAGACTCTCAATTATCAATCTCATAAAAAGTTAGCTGTACCTCAGTTTTCACTTTATTAAATTTTCTTTCTAGCAACAATAATAATACTTGTTCTACAATAAGATAATGCTCTATTGCTCAGACCCTGACCCTCTATTTGTTCATTTAAAGTTTCATATGGAGCTTATTAATCTTTTGGGAAATTGGCGAACTATTTGCAGAAGCTTTATTTGAAGTGGCCCCAAATACACTGTATTTAATTTGTACGTATCTTATTACGTGCCCATTTTTTCTTTTATACAATTTCAGTAGATGCCATCATTTTGTGTTTCTATATTCAATTCTTACACATGCAAAAATATATAATTTATTGGGTTTTCGATCCCCTCTCTTAATTTGCACGGTCCATCTTTTTAATTTTCTAGGTATGATTTAGGTGACTATATTCAAAATCAATATAATAGATATCATATATTATTATTATATTCTATTCGATTGTAGCATCATTAATTCATGATGAACTTCTATTTTCACCGCCTTTTCAACCCGCGAAAAGGACGCATTGTCTTCTCTTTCAACAAAAATCCACAAACATTGACAAATTGAATGGTGAAATATAATGTGCGTTATGGGAGAAAATTAACAACTGCGAATTATTAAATTCTAAGTTGATTTGCTTTCTTACGTTTTCGCACTAACCTTTTAGTAATTTAATTTTATATATATGAAGAGAAAAGTAAATCTAGATTGTACACGCATGATTGATTAAGATTAAACATATTTTAATCATACATGAGAAACTCTAGAGAACCAACTATAGCATAAGTCAATTTAGTTATTTTTTTTAATTTTAAAATTTCAAAAAATAAGAATAATAAAAAATTATTTGCTTTTTGTAACTAACATATTTTTTAATTAATTAACTATAATTGACTATATTCCAAATTGTTCCCTAACAAAATCAATCATACACATATATATAAAACTGCTCTGCTTGTTTAGGTAAATTATGGCCACTAGTTAACTGACTAATAAGGTTTAGAAATTTACTTTAATTAATCTGTCTTAACCAACAAAGATCCTAGAGTTAGGTGGTTTTAAGTATCTTAATAAACGTTTTTCTTTCATTTTATATATCTAATTTGATAAACACAATACCTAATTAAGAGATCAATTATTACACCCTAGATAATTTGACTAACTCCACATAGGTGGCAAAAATTCTTCTAAAAATCTCTTTTCCTTTTTTTTAAAAAAAAAAATTGGATAAAACTTAAAACACTCACCTTAATTATATATTCTGCTTTATCTTAGGGTGTGCTTGATTATTGTCTCAAAAAAAAATAAAAACATAGACACAAAAACACAGAGATACATGAACATAAATACACATAAAATTTTTAATATGTTTGATATTAATGATCACAATACACAAAACACATCTAACTAATTTAAAGATCAAATTTATCCTTAAATCAAAACAATTTCAACACTATCACCATTATCACTACCAGTATCATCACCAATTTCTACCACCACTATTATGACTACTGATTTTTCAATCTTATTTCAAATAAATAAAATTAACAACTCTAATTCAAATATCACTTAATAAAATCGGTTACTGTGCATTCGCTGAGGCAACCTTCTTCATGTTTGCGGTGGTGCCAAAGAGGAGAGAATGAGAAAAAGAAATTCAGAAAAAGGGAGAGAGACGTCGATTTTGAAGAGGATAAATATAAAGTGTTTTAGAAGCATAGCTATTTAATGGATCTGGTATGGTGGAGAATGAGGATGAAATAAATTTGGAGAGGAAGAGTTGAGATGCAGTAAAAATAGAAGTTAGAGGAGGAGAAGAGAAAAAAAGAGAGTTAATTGACACAGATTTTCGAAGGACACGGGAGGACACGAATGGACACGGAAATATTAAATTTGTGTATCTCAAATTTGGTGAGACACTAAGACACAACTTGTGAGACACTAATTTTTTACTCTTTTACCCTTATTGAAATTTTAAAATTTGTCCTCTTATCTCCCCAAACCTTTCTTTTTCCTCTTTTTTTTTTAGATTCTATAGCTAAATTTATCTTTCTATTTTCATAAAAAAAATTGTACATTTAATTTTTATTTATTTAAATTTTGATTAATCTTTGATAAATTCTGAACTTTAGTTTTTTATTTTTTTCAAAATATATATATATATATTTAATATTTGAATGATAATTTAATATGATATTAGAAGAAATAAAAAATATTAAAAAAATTAAAATTCAATGGTGATGACATGTAGTGTTTGGGATAATGGATGTACAGTAATAATAGTAAAACTTCTGGTAAAATAAAGGGTAATTCAGTCTTTTTAAAATATGTGTGTCTTGTTCTTTATTTTTACCAAACACAATACATAGATACAAATATTTTATATCCATGTCTTTAATGTCTATATCTTTATGTCTATGTCTCATCATATACATCAACCAAACGGAGCCTAAGTGTTACAGTTCAATTTTTAAGTTGGACCAGGACACCCGTAAACAGCCCATTAAAAATGTATATGTCTAAGTTATCAAATTTCTAGTCACCAAAAATTATAAATACGAAAAAAAAAATCCAAATTACCTTTTCTAACTTTAATCATCGTATCTCTTGAACCTTAAACTAATTATCGAAATTTTTTTATAAATACCCATCCCTATCCGGCTTCAAGACCACGGCTGATTAGTGGATTCCCGTCTCATCTCTTTTTTACACTGTAAGTGGTTCTACACAAGATCACATTCTTATTACAATGTTATATGTTTTAATTTTAGTAGCAACCCTACAAATTTATCATAGCATATAAGTTTTTAACTATTTTCTTTATCTAAAAAAGGCTTAGTTTAATTTGTTTATTGAATAGATTAGGTTAAGTTATAGCTAAATAAACACAAAAATGAAGGTTAGAAAGAACAACGTGAACTAGTAAAAAAGAGCCGATTATGTTGTTATGGTAGCATTTGGAAGAGATATAGAGATTAAAAGCCTCATATTGAGAGATAAAAATTATTTAGTATTGTGTTTGATATAAAGTAGAAGACGGAGATTAAAACAAGAATGGAGTTTTAATTTAATTTGTACAAATAATACAGTTAGAATTAATTAATTGAAATGGAGTATTTTAGGTATAAATATTATTAAAAATTTTAATCTCCGTTCAAAAAAATTTATCCGTTTCTAAAATTTTTAATTCTCTGTCTCCACTTGTTGGAAGTATTAAAATATTAAAATTTTAAAAACAGAAATTAAAATTTTAATATTAATTTTAGACTAACAAATATAATATTGAGCCTCAATCTTCTAATCTCCACCTCAAAACCAACGCTAAGTCGGAAAGAGTACTTGGATTAGATTGTTGAATTAACTTTTAAAGTTAAATCCATATCATAAAAAAGATCGGAGAAGTTTCCAAAGTAGCCCTAAGCATTCCCACAAGCTAAGTTACCATTCACGTATTGCAAGTGCCAAGTAGTTACTTTCTTCCGTTGGACGAATTGAATCCTTGAAACTGAGCAATTATCTTTGAATGTTTCCCGAAATTATATTCTATTGGGATATATCAAGCTAATAAGTAAGCACTTAAACAGGACACGTATTATCTGAAGGGACATGATGAAAAATCAATTACTATATATGGACTTAAATAAACATGCACAATTGCGCATGACAAGATGCATCATACTGAATCTTTTTGATCTTCTCGTCGTGATACACGGGATACTACTTATTTAATAGCTTTCAATATTGCATTATTTATTTGTCCATTTGAAGGGTAAAATATTTAATTATTAATCAAAGTGCAATTATACTTTTTTAAATTATTAATTACATATTATGATAAGGGAATATTCATAGTTGTAAAAAGCATCTCACTTTGTTATTATTAGTAAAAAGATAATATCTCACGAAACGAATAAGGCAAGTTTATTTATTTTATTTTAGCTTGAGATTCCACAGGGTTTGGAGTATTTTATTGACTATTCAAAGTTCAAACCTCATTCAGCATATTATATATATATATACAATTATACACTGTATGTATCCAACAGTAGGGAAAACAATGACAGAAAAAATGTGATGGAAAAGAAATAAGAAAAAAAAAGACACATAATAAATGAGGGGGCGCGTTGCTGAGGGTAGTGACAAAATAAGTCAATAATTGAGACGAAAAAAATATATCACATGATTCACCTGTTACTATCTAGGTCCCATATCTGGATCTCCAGCATTGGTTGAATTAATTAAGTAAAAGTGAAAACTTAATAGCAGAGAGTTATTTTTGGTTTTCCCATACATATTCAACATGCCACGATATATACGAACCTTAATTAATTAACTAATATGGCCAAAAAATCCAAGATTTTTTACAGTTGATAGTTGATTAATTTAATTAATTGGCGTACCGGCATACATAGCAGCAAAGCATTCGGTGACAGTTTGCGACTGTATCCACCATTTCTTCGGTGCGTGGCTGAAATAATTTCCCACGTGCATTATTTTATTTGAATAAAATATTATATTTTTATGTGTGATGATTATTGCAACGCGATACGCGGTTAATGGCAAGAGATCGAGAGTGAGAGTAGAAGCAGTAGAAGAATGCCACTATAAAGAGGCAAAAAAGCTAACGGTGCTAGATAGATAATACTAAGTTAGTATAGACATATATAGTACTATATATACTATATAGTATATACCATATATACCACTGCTAGCTAGTTACTTCAAATTCTATGGAGGAATTAAACGGATTGGCAACCAACTGGTTATCTGATCTGGTGAGTTCTTTGTTGAGAAATGATGAACAATGTTGGTACTATTGAATGATAATAATAATAATAGTAACGAGTTTGTGATTTTGCAGGATATAGATGATTACGAATTGTTTTCAGAGTGCAATTTGAAGAAGTTTCTGGATGAGGATGAAGAGAATCAGTTTGATGAGATGGTGATGAGTGCAGTGGTGGGGGAGGAGGAGGAAGAGGAGGAGGAGAGGCCAACTAAGCAACTCAGAACTTGCTCATCATCAAGCATCACTAACTACGTCTCATCTAATTCTTCTTCTTCTTCTTCTCCCACCTCCCAGATTCTGTCTTTTGAAAACTCTTACAACCCATCCTCCCAATTTTATGGCTTTGAATTTGATGCAACTCCTAATGATAAGGTTTCACCGCAACCACAAGTTGGTAATAACAATGATAAGAACAAGCTGGAACAAACAAGGAAACCTCAAAGCCAAGGGAGTAAGAGACAGGCGGCTCACTCTCACGATCACATCATGGCTGAGAGAAAGCGAAGGGAGAAGCTCAGCCAAAGCTTGATCGCCCTTGCAGCTCTTATTCCAGGCTTAAAAAAGGTAATTTAATTTATTTTGTGTTAAAAATATAACTATTTATGTTTCAATTTATCAGTTTAAGTATTTGAGATGATTAGTTTTAGATGGAAATTCAGATTCAGTCGACTTTATGTGAAGTTGATAATTGAGAGTCATTTGATCAAATTTCAGTAAAATAAGTCAAATCATCTGATCGTTCTCAATTATCAACTTCACCTTACCGAACGTTACCGAAGTAGTTTTCACCATAATTTTATCTAGAATTAATATATGATTAATAGCATAACTGATAATACAGATGGATAAGGCTTCGGTACTGGGAGATGCAATCAAGTACGTGAAAGAGCTTCAGGGGCGATTGAAGGTTCTAGAAGAAGAGAACAAGAGAGAGGTGGAGTCTGTGGTGATTGTGAAGAATCCACGCTTCATCACGAGCAGCAGCGACGATGACTCCTCGTCCTGTGATGATGACACCTTGGAAGCAGACGGCGAAGCAGCACTAGCACACGTGGAAGCAAGAGTGGCGGCGGCCGAGAAGGAGGTGCTGCTCCGGATCCATTGCAAGAAACAGAAGGGCATTTACGTCAAATTACTGTCGGAGATACAAAGCCTTCACCTGTACGTGGTCCATAGCAGTGTGCTACCGTTCGGGGATTCGGTTCTCGACATAACCATCGTCGCTCAGGTTTACACTTTAATTAATTGTTCAATATGATGGGGATAATATTATTAATTACTAGATAAGATAGAGATAGAGATAGCTAGATGTGTTGACTTTTGATATTTTTGGTGGATCAGATGGGCACAGAATACAAGTTGAGCATAAGAGATCTTGTGAGGAATCTACGCGTGGCTACGCTGAAAACGATGTCGTCGTCATAGCAGGAACTTGATCCCACTGCAGGTAAAGGTTGATTCAATCCACCGATTCAATCATCTTCCACCAACAATATATAGTAGCGATCTATCTTGAAAGTCATGTTAGCCTCGGAAGGAAACAGCTCCATGTGGATAAATAATAATAAAGTATGTAATAAAGTGGAGATTTATATGCGGTTGTATTTATATGAAATTGTTAGTTAAGTATCTAGTGATTTTTAACTAACAATTTTATACCAACTGCATGTGAGTTATTATGATAATAATAAGTCTCGGTAATTATTAGTTTTGTCGCCAGAAGTTTTAATTATTTGAGCGAGAGCATGAGAATGTTTTATTTTATTTTGTTAAACTCTCATCTCCATGCGAGAGTTTTAATTATCGAACATATTTGGGCTACAAAATTTGGGAGTGAAAGATACTTATATCTTGTCTTTTTGAATTTTTGTAAACTTGTTAAGTATATAGGGTAACACTAGACAAATTTTAATTGATTATCAACTTAATCTTAGATTTTTTTATGAGCAATGCTAGGGGCTAGTAATTTTTGTGATTGTTAGCCATCAACTAGCCATCAATGATAATTTAATGGTGTGAGATTGGTATGAGATTTCATCCAATGGCTCACCTTCCTTTGCTGGTTACATGCTGGCCAAAATTCAATAAAACTACTGGCCCCTAGACTTTTCCTTTTTTTATTTTGTTAGACAAATTTACGGTATTGGAGCTTTAGTGTACGATTCACATAGTAATTAACCTAACTCAAATGAATGGATATATTTACAATTTACGATGATTTTGAACTATTCAAATTGTATTATATATAAATTAACTAAAAATGTTATATGTATAACTAAGACATCGTCACGATATTTTTTTTATACAAATACATTTGTTTTTAACTTATTTTTAATTTATATTTTATATTTAAATATATTTTGTATATAAATAGTTAATTTTGTCGCAGATTTTTTGTATAATATTAGAGAAATAAAGAAACAAGCTAAAAATTTAGAAAGTGGAAACTAATCTATATTTGAGTTTTCTTTTTATTTTTCCACAATAAACACTCTAAAAATTGAATTTAAAAGAAAAAAGAGATTGTCAAACAAAGTAGTAAATTAGAGGGGGGAAATATCATGTGTACTAAAAGTTAGCGACGACTAATCATTGTAAAGAAATATATAATTAAAAGGACAGTATCTTCCTATTTCGGCATAGTTTCCAGAAGCAACATCAAATGGCCTGTAAAAAGAGTGAAGGAAAGTTAGGTATGTCTTTCGAGGCTTATTTGAAATTGGTAGTGTGGGACTGAATGTTTTTTTCGGTGTGGTGAAGTCATCTAAGATTTTTGAGTGAGAATGAGGTGTAGTATTTGTCATGCTTAAATTAATAAGAATTTTAGATAGATCTTTTAATAAATTAGAGTTGATAAATATTTGAGTTTGATAAAATATTTATAGTAAAAAAGATATTGTAATTTATTTATGGATAATGTTAGGTAATCAATAATTTTTTTTTGAATAATATGAAAAACTACTAATTAAATCAAAACACACTATATTTTTAAATTATTCACCTAAATCTTAATATTAGAATAACCATTTATACACCTAGTAAAATGAACATCCAATATATTTATTGTTTATATTATTTATACTTTTTATTATCTATCTATCATAAATGATTATTCTCTTCTTTTATTTAAGAATAGTCAAAATCTCATTTTAATATATGAGTATATTTGTGGGTGCAGTTAAGATTTTACAAATTAAATTATACAAAAAAAAATTAGACATGAAGAGAGAGAAACTTTAGACTTTAAAATAGATCTACAGTTACATATATATATGAGAATTTAGGTCACCTACCGTTGACTTATATGACCTGTAATAGAGACGTAGAACTTTTTTCTTTATTGATGATTATATGGGTGAAGATGAAAATTTAAAAAACATTTTTAAAAATGATTTATTATTTTGTAAGTCCTTTTTCATTAGAATAAATGATTTTATAATATTAAAGATAACGACCAAAAGACAAACTAAAAACATATGCATATAACAAAAAAGGCTTATGCATAATCATACCTTTAACGCATAGTAAATTTATAATTGTACAAAATGAAGAAAGTGACAGAAAACATAGTCGTCCAAGAAGTAGGACGTAAGAACTAACCTATAAACACACTTAGTATAGGAAAGCAGACAAAAAAGTAGTGCAGGATGATTTTAACTTTTCTTCCCTTATATTAGCTCGATGATAATAATAGACCAGTCGATTATTAAGATGAATATGAAAAAGCTTTGATTTGATATGAATCCTGTGTCGAAATTTATAGAATACATCCTTAATCTATGGCAACTGGCTGAGGCAGATCCCACTTTTTACATTAGGTTGATTATGACGCCTCATTGTTCATACATATAGTGTACTGCCTGGCCTTAAGGAGGGGTAATATTGTAATAATCAATTTTGGGGAACATGACACTATGACAATATTGCGTCCATTAATTACGTGTGGTACAAAGGCTTTGTTCGTATCGCGGTGTCAACTTAGCAACCATCAAAGATAGGGTTTATCTGACCCCCCCAATTTAATGTTTGCTGAATTCATCTTCATTCGGTTCCCCCTTCTCAGTACTCTGCCATATGTATTGACTTATTAAAATCTATACTTACAAGAATTTACTATTTTAGATACTTAATTAGGATAATATAAAAATTAATTTGGATTAGTCGAGTGGTTAACTCATTTGTCTGCTTAAACAAGTATCAAAAGTATAATTTATTTGTTATCGACAAATTCTTAAATGAAGTTTTAATCTACAATAAATTAATCTTTGATTTATCAGACTTAAAAATACCGTAAACAACCAAATAATTAGGATCACATAAAAGATAAACTCATAAAAAAAATAGTTCTCTTTTCGGGAGTAGTTTTGAGGAATAAATTAAATAAACAAAAATTAAGAAAATAAATTAAAAAATAAATTCATGAAAAAATATTTTTATTACCAGATAAATAAGTAATACAACATTAAAGGTTTGAGATAATGATGGAGAATAAATATTTAAATAATTCTATTAAGTAATTAAGCAAGAGTTCAGTCAATAGTAAATTAACAAATATTTTCAAACTGCATTTTATATTAATTAATTGTTATTAATTTAACTAATAATTATTTAATTTTTAAAAAAATAAAATTATTAATTATTAATTATAATTATTTAAAATTAACTAGTTATGAATTATTTATCCATACTTTTTTATATTTAAATCTTCACCAACATCACAAAAAAAATAAACGAATTCTTTTAAAGTGATGAATATAATTTAGGTAGGGTTTGTTGTTGGATCCAAAACATAATTCTATAATAATGCTTTTTGTTTTTGGTTGATAAAAAATAAAGAGCAATGAAAAAATATTAGAAGAGAACAAATGAAGAAGATAATCTCATCAAGTTCTAGAATAACTTAACGAGAGAAAAAGGTGAAACTTTATTCTTAGAATATTTGTTTGGGTTTTATTATTTTAGTCCAACATCTACAAAAGGAAACTTTTATTTTTTTAGTCATATTTTAAATCATCTTAAAATTATTCATATACAATACATTTATATTTTTTTGCGTACAATCAAACACTAACATTGAGTAATTATCCAATTTTAAAAAAAATTATTATTTAGTTATTATTAAATAAATTATAAGACTACATTTATTTATAAAGATAGAACATTAAGATATAAATACAAAAATATAAAATTATATTTATGAGAGATAATTTTAAAATATTAAATTAGTATATTTTGTGACATATATAATAAGAATATATAGAAACATCAAACGAAGATATAGAATATATTTTTTCATTTTTTATTTATTATTATCATCAAATTTTTATAATTATATTTTTTATTATTTTATTTTTATTTAAAATTGTGTAAAAATTAAAGTAAATTAGATTTTTTATTATTTATTTTATTTTATATTTAATTTACTATTAAATAAAATATAAAAATATTAATTTTATATTTTTGTGTTCTGTTTTTATTTTCTTGTTCCTATTTTTAAAACTAAATGTAACCTAATTTTTTAGGAGGAAAAAATAAAATTTGGTAATTGTTATTGTATGTGCTGAAAATGGGTTTTATTGTGTGAATTGTGAAACAAAGGAATATGAAATCAGAGCTTTTTAAAAAGGTATTCTACCGACGAACATATTTCTACATACATAAATATTTTTTATCGCAACATTTATTCTGTCTATAACGAAGATTATTAGAGGATAGTTAGAATTTATTAATTTTAGTTATTAGTTAGTCATTAATATTTAAAAATATATATAATAAAATATATTATTCAATTACTAGACTACAAAAATTATAAACTAAAAAAATTAAATTTATAATTAAATAATAACTAAAAACAATAATTTCTAATAATCTCTAATATTTCTCGTCTATAACTACTATTACATTAATTAGTGAGATTTATCATTCTACGAAACACTATTTTTATTTCTATATAGAAAATAAAAAAGTGATTTTTTTATTCATTTTATTATATTTTTTGTGAATTGTTGAAATTTAAAAAATAACCTACTAATCAGGTTATGTTAGTCGTATTTAAAAAAAATGAAAGACTAATTCAAATGGATTAAATATATATTTTATAAAAATAATAAAAAAAATAAATTTAATAACATACTACTTTATTTATTACTTTTAATAACATGTCATTTTCTAAACAACGTTAGACTTTATATTTTACTTAGAACTGCATCCGTCTAAAGCAATATGTTAATAGGGTAACATCAAATTAAAACAAGCAAATAGACATAATGAGTTAATGACTACAAATAAAATCTCTTCACACTATATTGCAACGATGGTCAATGAAGGAGTTAAAAGGGAAAGTGTGAGACATTATTATAATAAAATAGAGAAAAATTATATAAACAAGTATTTTTGTGTTAAATTTTATAATTTAAAATTTAAAATTTAAAATTAAAGATAAATAAAATAATTTTTTAAAAAAATTAATTGATATTGATTAAAAAATTAATTACTTAACATTATTCATAAATATATATCATGGTTTAAAAATAAACAAATAAAAAGTGAAAAAAAGGACCTCTGATCTGCAAAGGATCGATCCTGAAGATTCGAGCCAGATTATATTTTATTATATTGTTATATATAATTGCAGTTTAGATGAGCACCATTTGATCTCTTATCAAAATCCCTTCCCTTGAATATATAGAGATGATGATAAACTTGATGATGATCTTGCACGTATGATTCGATCTTACCTAGTGTTCTGAAATTTTTCGTTAGTTAATTTGCTAACAAGTACCAACCACGTAATTAATTATAGTATCTCCTGTCATATTGCTTTCATTATTGCATGTTGAGCATCCTAATATTCCTTCAGACATGTAAGTATTATGTCTTTGAACTTTGTTTTCAACGGTAACTATATATATCTAATCCGTAAGAATAATCTTGTAATTAATAATTCACTCTCCCATCTAAAAAGCCACTGCTTGTCAGTTTTATTTAAGCAGAAGGAATGCTTATAGTACTTCGATTCTGTTACTAATTTCATCCTTGGCGATATCATACAAAGTTATATATACTAATCTTTCATTGAATTTGGATTATATATAATATTCAACATTTTAAAAAATTTACAAAAGTTGACATTAATCTCTTGAAAATATGATTATAAAAAAATACAATATACAATAATACTATATGTTCTATCCAACGGTTATCGGACGGTTCGAGTGGAGTTTTGCGGAGTTGGGAACGTTTCAATCGCGGTCGTGCTAGGATCCGGTCAACCGGGTAGCCGAGCTCTCGTTGTGGAAGGAGGGGGGTCACCTGCAAAGACACTCCGACGCTCTAGTCAGTTAGTGTGCAGGTGAGAAATAAATTTTTGGGGTGTGTGACGTACCTTGGGGGAGGGGTAGGACCCTCCCCTTATATACGATGTCAGATGTGGGTCCCACGAGGGCAGAACCCACCTTCTTCGAAGTTTCCTTGTACAGCTGTGGCGGCCAGCTGTCCCAGATGCGTGTGCGGGTCGAATATGGGCGCGTCATCCTACCGTTCAGGTCGGGTTGTGAGTGGGTCGGGTCGGCCCACGTTCCCTTTTGGGCCGGGCCGTAACAGTGCTCCCGACACATCGGCAACAATTGTGTGGGCTGTTGGGGGCGTGTTATTTCTAATCTCATGCGTTGTCGCCGAGCCGGCCGTCCGTGGAAGGGACGCATCTCTTGCGCGCGTGTCTGTTTGTTGCTGGGGCGATCAGTTATCGCCTCGTTCTTCGTGTGGAGCATTAAATGCTCATAATGGGTTTAAAACCCTTGGTGCAAAGACTAATATGCCCCTCGACTTTCGCGCACCTTTTGGTGGTGGTTTTAAAACTGTTCTGCAATGTCTTTGGTATTCATTTGACGTTTATCTTTCCGTTTCCGATTCTGCTACCTCCATCTTCTTCTCCCTCAGTAGTTCCAGGGCGTCGTTGTTGCTTTCCTTTCGAATCTTTGCTATCAGTGCAGGTAATCTCTTTTGTCTTTTTGTTATTCTTTTGCTTCTACCATTGCTTCCTTTTTGTGCATGTCGTTTGTTTATCTTTGCATGGTGGCTGATCTTAGGTCCTAAGTAGGTGTGTTAGGGGGTTGCCATTCTAGGGTAACTTTGTTTGGGTCTTATCGTTTTTAACCGTGTTTAGTCTTAGTTGCGGAATAGACTGAGTGTAGCTTCTGTATTCACTCCGAGCACCCGACCTCTTAGACTGACTGGATGGTCCCCCCGTGTAGGTATGGCTCGCATCGCCTCCCGGGCTTCCCCTTCTCCCGCGGCATACGACCCCTACGCCTGGGTTGTTTCTGATATAAGGGACTCCCCCAATCAAATGGGCGAAGAGGAGCTCACCGAGTTCCGTCAAAACGAGTATCTGTGTGGAGGAACCGACGAGGAGTCCAACTACGACGTCTTCGTCCCGGCTCCTCACGAACGCTTGTACGAGCTCAACTTCCACGCTCCCCGAGTTGCCGATTGGATTTGGTTCTATAAATCCATGTTTACTCAAGTGGGGGTTCGTATTCCGTTCTCTGCTTTTCAAATGGCGCTTCTGGGCCGGGTTTCCGTGGCACCGTCACAGCTGCATCCGAACAGTTGGGCTTCAATCCACTGTTTCGAGATGGTTTGTGAATATCTCGAGCTGTCAGTGTCCGTAGATGTTTTTCTTTTCTTTTTCAACCTTACAAACCCTTCGAAGGATGGGAAACATAAGAAGGGGTTCATGTCTTTCCGGTCCGCCCAAGGTCGGAGGATTTTTGGTTTGTTTGAGGACTCCTACCACGGATTCAAAGATAAATATTTCAAGGTCCGCCCCGTCAAAGGTCGTCATCCTTTTTGGTTGTCGTTGGAGGGGGCACGCCTCATCCCGACCTATTGGAGCATCAGGGGGGGTCCAATGCCTTCGTCAAAGTATCCTACAAGGGTATGTCTGCGGTGGATAGGAAGATTGCCGATGTGTTACTTACTGGCAATCTTCGGGAGGAATCATGTGAATCCTCACCTCCTCATGGGTGACCGGGAAGCCGGTCGGAACTATATTTGTGAGAAGTCTTTACTTGCTTTGCCTTTAGTTTCTTGCTTTTCCCAATATTTCATTGCGACTAAAGAATTTTCTTTCCTTGTTACAGTGGGAATGTCTGCCGAGATAACGGGTCTCCCTAACTTGTTCCAAACCTTTTTATGCGCAAGTGACGACGAGGCGTCCAATGAGAAGTCGACTGCTCTCCCGGAGGACAAGAGCAAGGCCACTTCCGAGCAGGGGGCTGTGGCCGATGAGACCGGTACCTCGGCTCAGGGTGCCTTGGCTCAAAGTGGCAAGGAAGTGCGCGTTTCCCCCTTCCGCGAAGTGGTCGGTACTGGGGGTTCGACGTCCAATCCCGCTGCTGACGATGAGGTGGAGGAGGTGCCCAGCCTCAAAAGGAGGAGGACGTCCAGCAGTCCCGAGGGGGTTCTCATTGTGATGGAGAAAAATTTTGACGCCGGGAATTTTATAGATTCTCAATTGATCCCCGGGACTGAGGAGCACTTCCACGAGTCGTCTCTTGCTGGGCAAGCGAGGTGGATGTATCGTACCCTCTTGCGCGGCGCAGTGATAGCTCGGAAGGCCGAGTTTGAGTTGTTCGGGATGGAATCTCTCCGTAGGAGGTTGGAGTCTGCTGGGAAGGCCAATAATGAACTTAAACGCGAAGTTGAAACTCTTCGGGAACAACTGACCCAATCCAATGAGAAGCTCGATGCTACCGAGAAGAAAGCCTCTACCACCGAGAAAAAATTAGAAGAGTCGGACGCCACGGTTTTCCGGCTTGTCGAGCGGGAAATGACTTTAGAGAGTCAGGTTGGCGTGGCTCAAGGGCGGGTGTCCGCATTGGAGAAAGAAAAGGAGGCTGTAGAAAATGAGCTTGCAGCGTTGAAGATGAAGTATAAAGACGTCGTTAAGCAGGGGAAGGGCGCAATCCTGGCAACTGAGGAGGCCCTTAAAGCTCAGGTTAAAATTGTTGCTCCCGATTTTGACACCTCGGCAATTGGCGTCTTCAAGGTGATCAAGGACGACAAGATTGTTGACGTTCCTAAGAAATGATTTTCCTTGTTCTGTACGAAACTTTTGGTTAGCCGTCATGTTTTGGCTTTTGTGAGCAATTGGTTTCTTGGATCGTTTGCTCGTTTTATCATAGTTTATACTTTTTTATTTGCTTGGTTGTGTTGTCGTTTATATTCACCGTTATTGGTTTATAGTTGCCGTTCGTTCTACCGTATTGATGATATTCCGGCTGAGCCAGGTCGTGGCTTTCCGTGTAGCCGTTTGCTATTGTGGTAGTTGATGGGCTTCCGGGGTGATCAGTCCCGGGGCCGTGTATCGTTGTCGCTTCGCGTGGAATTCGTTTGCGCAATGGGTTGTCCAGGAAGGGTGAACCAAACAAAAGAAACAAAACTTTGCACAAGTATATTTTAGTCGGTAATTGTACAAAAGATCTATAGACCATAGCGAAAAGTACAATTCCATGAATTAAATACTTAGCTCGGTTGGTCGGCATGTCGCCTTATGTGCTAAGAGTAAAATCTTCTCAAGTTGCTCGCGTTCCATGTTCTTGGGACTTCTTTGCCATCCAGCCTTTCTAACTTGAAAGCACCTTTGCCCATCGCTTCTTTAACTTTGTAGGGACCTTCCCAATTTGCTGCCAGCTTTCCCTCCCCCGGGGTCGGTAAGCCGATGTCATTGCGCCTCAGGACGAGGTCGTTTGGCTCGAACTCTCTTTTGAGCACTTTGGTGTTGTAGCGTAGGACCATTCTTTGCTTCAGCGCTATTTCCGTCAAGTGGGCCATTTCTCTGGCTTCATCTATCAGATCCTTCTCCACGGCTTCCCCTACTCCCTTCAAAAGTAGTCGTGGACTTGGTTCTCCAATTTCCACTGGTATTACCGTATCTAGCCCGTATGTTAGTCGGAAGGGGGTCTCCCCGGTGGATGATTGCTCGGTTGTACGGTAGGACCAGAGGATCGAGGCGAGCTCGTCGGCCCAAGAACCTTTTTTATTGTCGAGCCGCTTCTTAAGCCCTAGCAGGATGATCTTGTTTGCGGACTCAACCTGTCCGTTTGTTTGGGGATGCTCTACCGAGGAAAACTTCTGTCTTATACCCAGGCCGGTGAGGAATTCTGTGAACTTCCTGTCGGTAAATTGTGTCCCGTTATCCGAGATGACGATCTCCGGGATGCCGAACCGTGTTATCACTTGCCTCCACATGAACTTTCTGCAATTAGATGAGGATATGCTGGCCAGCGGCTCGGCCTCTATCCATTTGGTATAGTAGTCAATGGCGACTATGAGGTACTTGACTTGTCTAGGACCAATCGGGAAAGGCCCCAAGAGGTCGACTCTCCACTGTGAGAATGGCCGGGAAGATGTTAACAAGCTTAGCTCGGAGGCCGGTGCCCTGTGGAAATTGGCGTTCTCTTGACACTTGACGCACTTTCTAACAAATCCTTTGGAGCCTGCCATCATAGATGGCCAATAGTATCCAGCTCGGATCAATTTTCTTGCTAGGGCCTTGCCCCCTATGCGATGTCCGCAACACCCTTCATGGAATTCCCTGAGGACGTAGTCCATTTGGTCGGGGTGTAGACATTTCAATAGGGGCCGGTTGAGTCCTTTCCTGAACAGCTGACCCTGGATGATCGCGTACTTGGCCGCTTCCCTTCTCAGTTTCTTGGCGTCTTTTTCGTCGTCGGGGAGTTTGCCGTTTTCTAAGAAGCTGGTGATGGGGTCCAACCATGAGGGGCTTATCTTTGACAGGTGCAAAGTGACCGCTGGCTCCCTCATCATACCTTGGATGAGAGACCGGTTACCTTCTCCTAGTTTGGTGCTAGCCAATTTTGATAGGAGATCCGCCCGCGTGTTCCTTTCTCTTGGAACATGGTGGATCGTGACCTCCTCAAACTTCTAGCTCAAATCCTTGACTTTCTCCAAGTACTTTTGTAATAGTGAGTCTTTGGCTTGGTAACTCCCATTTTCTTGGGAGGTGACGACTTGTGAATCGCTGCATATTTCCAACCTTGTCGCTCCAACTTCCGTTGCTAGGGCTAAGCCCCCTATGAGGGCTTCGTATTCTGCTTGGTTGTTCGAGATGGGAAATTCGAACTTGATCGACTGTTCGTATACGACCCCAGCTGGGCTTTCTAGGATGATTCCGGCGCCCCTGGACGTCTGATTTGAGGCTCCGTCCATGTGGAGCTTCCACCGTGTGCGCGTCTCTTCGGTTGGATCCCCCGTCACTTCTACCAGGAAGTCAGCCATCGCTTGCGCCTTGATCGCTTGCCGGGGTTCGTACCGTATGTCATATTGGGAAAGTTCAATGGACCAAGTCATCATCCTTCCCGCCAAATCGGGTTTTTGGAGTACTTGCCGGATTCCTTGGTCCGTCCTTACGACAATCCAGTGACCTTGGAAATATTGTTTTAACCTCCGGGAAGAGGTCAAGAGTGCCAGAGCTAGCTTTTCCAGTTTGCTGTACCTCAGTTCTGCCCTTTGTAAGGCTCTGCTCATGAAATAGACTGGCTGTTGGGCCCTTCCTTCTTCTCGTACCAAAACCGCGGCCAGGGCTTCTCCTATTATGGCAAGATATAGGTATAACGACTCCCTGTTCATTGGCTTCCTGAGCACAAGGGGTGCCGCCAGGATTTCCTTGAAGTGTCTAAAAGCTTCCTCGCATGCGGGCGTCCATTCAAACGCTATCCCTTTCCTCATGAGGTTGAAGAAGGGTAGGGCTTTTGTTGCCGAAGCTCCGAGAAAACGGGATAACGAGGTAAGTCGCCCTGCCAATCTCTAGACGTCCTTGATAAAACCCGGGCTCTTCATCTGGAGTATCGCTTGGCATTTCTCAGGGTTAGCTTCTACCCCCCTTTGAGTTATCATGAACCCTAGGAACTTTCCAGCTTCCATGGCAAAGGCGCATTTGAGGGGATTGAACCTCATACCGTGTTGTCGGAGAGACGCGAATACATTTGTCAGGTCATTTTGGAGGTCGTCTGGTCGCGTAGTTTTCGCGAGGATGTCGTCCACATAGACTTCCACCGTCTCACCTATGAGGTCGCGGAATATTTTGTTCATCAGTCTTTGGTATGTTGCCCCCGCGTTTTTTAGGCCAAACAGCATCACCTTATAACAGAAGGTTCCCCCAGGCGTTATAAATGCTGTCTTGTACTCGTCGGGTCGGTGCATCGATATCTGATTGTAGCCGGAGTATGCATCCATAAATCTCAGATACCGGTAGCGGCAGGCTGCCGCGTCGACAAGTGCGTCTATGTTGGGGAGAGGGAAACAATCTTTAGGGCATGCCTTGCTAAGGTCGGAGTAGTCTACGCACATTCTCCATTTGCAGCTGTGCTTCTTTACTAGAACCACATTCGAGAGCCAGGTCGAGTAGTCTAGTTCTCGTATAAAACCTGCTTCTAGGAGGCTGGCCGTCTGCCTGGCCACCTCCTCCGCCCTCTCCCCCGACATCTTTCTCCTCCGTTGGACTACCGGGCGTGCTTCCGACTTGACGGCCAGGTGGCGTGACATGGCTTCGGGGTCTATGCCCGGCATGTTGGCCGGTGTCCAAGCGAACAAATCCCCATTGGCCCTGATCATTTCCACCAGAGGCTCCTTCAATTCATGTGGGAGGTTTCTATTGACAAACGTGAACTTTTTCTCCGTGTCACCGACCCTAAACTTTTCCAGGTCCCCCTCTAGTTCTGGTCTGGGCTTGTCGTCTACCCTAGCGTCTAGGTCAGCCAGGAACACCCCCGATGCCTTTTTAGATTTCTTCCTTAGGGAGAGGCTGGCGTTGTCGCAGGCGACCGCCGTTTCTAGGTCTCCCCTTATGGACCCTATAGATCCGTCGTCGGTAACAAACTTCATGACTAGTAGCTTTGTGTTGATTATTGCTTCAACATCATTAATCGTCTTCCTCCCCAAGATGATGTTGTAGGCCGTGGAATCTCGGAGAACCACAAACTCAGCCATTGCCGATCTTCGGCCTTGGGCCTGTCCCACGGAAATCGGCAGGGATATTACTCCATCTGGCTTGATGAAGTGGTCGCCTAACCCGATGACCCCGTGCTGATGAGTCGATAGGTCGGCGTCCCTTAATCCCAGTGCATCGAACACGTTGCGGAACATGATGTTCGAGTCTGCCCCTGTGTCAACAAGGATTCGTTTTACGAGGCCTGTTCCCACCCTGGCCGTGATGACCATGGGTGGACTCTCAGGGGCTTCGTCGAACCACTGATCTTCCGGGCCGAAGGAGATATATGGTGGCTTCTTAGAGCTTCGCATCGGCGCGAAGGAGACCGCCAGGATCTTGGCGTCTTTCTTGTGCGTCGATCTCGACCTTGGTGTGGTGTTTTTGGCGGTTACTACGTTTATCACAGTGAGACCGTGGTCTTTGTCTTCTGGCTCTTGTCGCCGCTTTGCCGCCCGGGTCTTGCCTTCCTCGTCTTGGTCGCGATGTCGCCTCCTCGACTCCCTTATGAGATGGGAGAATTTCGAGAGTTTACCGTCCCTTATGGCTTGCTCTAGTGCATCCCTCAGGTCAAAGCAGTCTTGTGTTTGGTGTCCATAGCCCTTGTGGTAGTCACAGTAGAGGCTCTTGTTTCCCCCCGTGCGGTCCTTGAGTGGTCAGGGCTTTGACAAGATTCCTTTCTCGGCTATTTGCTGGTAAACTTCCATGATGGGGAGAGTGAGTGGAGTATAGTTGGTGAATTTCCCGATCTGGGAAAACGTTCTGGGTGCCTTGCTCGGCCCTCCGCCTTGTTCTTTCTGTCTCTCTTCGTTACCTTGGTGCCTAGGTTGATTGTAGCCGGAGTGCCGTTTATTGGCAGCCACGACCTGGCTCACCTCCTCGTCATTTATGTATTCCTTAGCTACCGTTTGGATTTCATGCATCGTCCAAATCGGTTTCGTAGTGAGGTGTTTTCGGAAATCCTCGTTCAGGAGGCCGTTCGTCAGACAGAGGCTAGCCACCGAGTCGGTTAGGCCGTCAATTTCCAAGCATTCGTCGTTGAAGCGGTACAGGTATTTTCTGGTCATCTCCCCGGGCCTTTGGGTTATCCCGAGCAGATTGATCGGGTGCTTTGCCTTTGCTATTCATGTTGTGAATTGAGCTAGGAAGGCACGACTGATGTCCGAAAACCCATAGATGGATCCCTGCGGGAGGCCCTTAAACCACCGGATCGCAGGTCCAACCAGGGTGACTGGGAAGGCCCGGCACCTCACCTCGTCTCCTACTCCCTACAGATTCATTCTAGCCTCGAAGGCCGTGAGGTGCTCCAGAGGATCTTGGGTTCCATCGTACCTAATGTCCGTTGGTTTGTCGAAGTGCTTTGATAACCGGACCTCAAGGATGGACCGATGGAACGGGGTGGCGCCCATTATCACGGGTCGCTGCGTCCTTACAGGCCTCCCTTCTCTGTCTTCGCGGTCTTGTCCCGGGTGACGCGTTTCCTTACCTCGGGAGTAGATGATTGTGTCGTTTCGTCTTCTCGGGATGGGCGAATCTTCTCGGGTGCTTTCCGCTTCCGTTCTGGATGCAGAGGCGTGCCGGGGGCGACTCTGGTGGGAATCTCGCTCCCGGCTTTCAGGGGACGGGAAGTAGCTAGGATCTGTGCTTCGTCGATCGTGCTCCTGATCGGCTAGTTATCGTTCCAGGTTCTGGACCCTATGGCGTAACACCTGCATTATTCTGGCGCTGTCACCGCCAGTTCCTCCGAAGGGTCGTGTCTCCCGCGTCCTTATGCGTGGTTCGGCGTGTTGTCGGGGGACCTTCGTCGCCCTCCCGGTGAAGCGACAGAGGCTGCCCCCTCTGCTGCGGCTGTTCGGCCTTGGTCTCCAAAGCCCGGCACGACTTCCATTCAGAAGGGTCCCCACAGACGGCGCAAATGTTCTATCGAACGGTTACCGGACGGTTCAGGTGGAGTTTTGCGGAGCTGGAAACGTTTCAATCGCGGTCGTGCTAGGATCCGGTCAGTCGGGTAGCCGAGCTCTCGTTGTGGAAGGAGGGGGGTCACCTGCAAAGACACTCCGACGCTCTAGTCAGTTAGTGTGCAGGTGAGAAATAGATTTTTGGGGTGTGTGACGTACCTTGGGGGAGGGATAGGACCCTCCCATTATATACGATGTCAGATGCGGGTCCCACGAGGGCATAACCCACCTTCTTCGAAATTTCCTTGTAGAGCTGTGGCGGCCAGCTGTCCCAGATGCGTGTGCAAGTCAAATATGGGCGCGTCATCCTACCGTTCAGGTTGGGTTGTGAGTGGATCGGGTCGGCCCATGTTCCCTTTTGGGCCGGGACGTAATACTATATTCCCAAACTTTTATATGGCATAGGAAAGAGGTCCAGAACACAAGAGAAACTTGTCACAGCTCCCTCATTTTTGTAATTTTGTTGTCTTAATATAGAATAAATTGTGAATTTCACATTTCCTTTAATTCTTGAAAAAATAAGAAAGAACTGTATAAGTGAATCAGACAAGATTCACTTGTATAACGGATTAACAGACATTTATTAGTAAGGGTAAAAGGGAAAATGAGGTTTAAAAATAAAATTTCTTTGCATATCAGAGTAGAGCGGATATTCTTATTTTAATTCATAATATTTTGTCGCACATATATATTTGTATGAGTAGTGTTATACATACAAGTTATTTGGGTTTATAAGTCATACAAGTTGGGCCAAACCACACGCGCGCTACTCAACGATTTTCATAGTGTGCTTTGCGTTCTTTCTTCTGCTCCGCTTCCTTCTTCTTCTCATTCTTCTTTGCGTTTCTCCTCCTTTTTATTCGCGTGTTTCATCTTCATCGTTATTTTTTTATTATGTTGTTATTGCTGCATTTTTTCCCTCTTTCTTTTTCTATTGATTCTGCAACATTATGTATTTTTTTTTGTTTAATTTTTTCTTCCAAGAAGAATTATAAGAAAACAAAATAAGAAGATGAGGAAGAAGAATTAAGCAGTAGAAGATGAAGAGTTTTGAATTATGCAGAACTTATCAGAATAAAAATACACCCAAAATTCTTAAAAATACACCCAAATTTCTTCGTGTTACATCTAAATATGTTGCAAATACAATAAAATATTTCCTCCAATACTGCATTTTTTTCTTTATTTTTTCTTATTTCTTTCTTTCTTTTAGTTAAATGAATATAAATTCATCCTCTTTCAAGTAATTTTGTAGCATTATGTATTTTTTCTTCTTCTTTGTTTGATTTTTTTGTTTTTATTCTTGTTAAGAGAGTAAAACAAGAAGAAACTTGAGAAGGTAAAACAAAAAGAAAAAGATGAATAAGAAACAAAGAAGAAGATAGTGATGATGATAAAAAAAAAGAAGCAGTAGAAGATAAGGAAGAGGAAGAGTTTTGAATTATACAAAACCTATAAGAATAAAAATATACAAAAAAATTCTTAAAATATGTCCAAATATCTTCGTATTACACCCAAATTTACTGTAACTATAGAAAAATATTTTTTTCACTGCAAAATTTTTACATTATATTCAATTCAAATCATAAATTTCTAACGAAAAAATTAACTAGAAAAAATTCCAATTAAAAAAAAGGAGGAAGAAGAGGAAGTGGTGGTGTTGGTGACGACGATAACGAAAAAAATAACGTGCAGTGAAGAATGTGTAGTGAAAAACGTGCAGTAACGTCTCAAAACGTGTGAATATAAATAACTTGTAAAGACTTGTATAAAAAAACGCTTGTATATGAAAATTATTATTCTATTTGTATTAAGAATAAAATTTCTTAAATAGGAACAAGATTCGCGATTTAAAATGATAATATGTACTTTTTACTAAAAATATTATTTGATTTTTGTTTATATATGTTTAAGGAAAATATTATAAAAATATTTTATTAAAAGCTAATTCAAATTTTTTAAATTTCATAAATAAATATAATTTTTTGTCTCTGAAATTTGACAAAAGTTTCAAAAATACCTCTAAGTTTTATTTTGTTTTAATTTTATCTCCAAAGTTTTCGATTTGCATCAAATATACTATTGGCGACTAATTTTTCAAAAAATTTAATATCAATTCAACAACAATTTCATAAGAACAACCCTCAACACAAGTAAATCAAGCATCATTTTCATGCATTATTGTTAGAATGATTTTAAATTTTTTAAAAATTTAGCTGTCAGAAACATATTTAATGTAAATCAAAAATTTTTGGGACAAAATTAAAAAAAATAAAATTTAAAAATATTTTTAAAATTTTTACCAAATTTCAGGACAAAATCTATATTTTACCCTTCATATAATTTGATTGGATTTGATGTATTTCTGGGTTGTGAGGTACTAAAGTCCCAACTCTAGCTAGCAACCTAACGTTATTTTGATTAATAATGTGTATGCGTTAATAGAAGGGAGGTGTACAGTAGGCGTGCATTAATCATGAATGGAATACATTAATACATTATTACGTACGTATACCAAATAGCGAAACTTAGTTAATGGAAGCTATAGTATACAATACATGCTACGCTTCCCATAAAGTAAAGATAAAACAAAACAAAGAAACAAGGCATCTTCTATTTAGTGCGTCACCGAGAGAGCTGAGAGCCTAGCTTACTATACTAGTCTTGTGTAATTTTCACTTTCACTTAGCACTTGGGATCAATCATGATTTCCACCGAGGAATCATGGACTACTTGGCTCTGTGATTTGGTAATTAAACAAACAAACAACACATTTTCATCTTGCAAATGAATCCCTGATCACTTTGTTCTTCTTTTGCTCTGATCTGCAGGAAGAAGAGGACTACAGTTTCATCAATGGCATAATAGCAGCCCCTAATAATTACTCAAACTCACAGATGAGTAACAATGATAATGAGAGGCCATCCAAGCTTCTCAAGAGCACCACCCCAACCCCAAGACGCAGAAGAACTACTGGCTCAGCTGGCACTGGCAGATCCCCCCAACACGCCCATGATCACATCATTGCCGAAAGAATGAGAAGGGAAAAGATTAGCCAACAGTTCATAGCACTTTCTGCCCTTATTCCAGGCCTCAAAAAGGTTAAATTTTTCTTGCTCTTTTTTTTCTTTTTAGATCTCTTTGGAGTACTAATAGAATGCGTTCAGATGGACAAGGCGACGGTGTTAGGCGACGCTATCAAGTACGTGAAGCAGCTACAAGAGCAAGTGAAGGTTCTAGAAACTGAAAGCAAAAGGAAAAGCGCGGAGTCTGTTGTGTATGTTGAGAAATCTGAGGTGTGCGGAGAGGAAGATGTGTCTGTGTCAGACACTTGGTCAAATTCAGGGGGGGATGGAAACTCATCGTACGAAGTGTCAAAAGCAGTGAGTAGGTCGGTGCTGCCTGAAGTGGAGGCAAGAGTGTCTGAGAAGAACGTCCTCATCCGGATCCACTGCGAGAAACACAAAGGAGTGTTGATGCACATTCTCAAGCTCATTGACAAACTCCATCTCTCTGTTCTTAACACCACTTCCTTGCCTTTTGGAGCCTCCATCGTCGACATAACCATCACTGCCGAGGTACATTAACTGAATTAAATTCATCACATTTACATTATTGAATAATTTATTATGCTTATTGCATCGCATCAGATGGATGACAAGTTCAGCTTAAGCGCGAAGGAGCTTGCTAGAAACATAAGGGTGGGAGTGTTGCAATCGATGTAGAAGAAAGTAACAGGTGTCTGTTTTGTAATTAATGGGATTGCATCATTTTGGGGGTTCAATAATGTTAATGGCTCCAGGGTTCCATCAATGGAATTAAATGGAGTTACCCTTTGGGGCGGAGGGACGGATGAGAGCAGCTGTCAATTATGGAGGTTGGGACCCGGCTGGCTGCCTGCATTGAGATTTGAGAGAGGGTTGTGTCTCTGGAAAAGTGGGATTCTGACTGATTGGGAAACCCATAGCCCTGGAATATTGCCACGTCCTGCCAAATAGTTTAGGCCCCTTTCTTTCTTTTATAATAAATATTAAATAATCATCTATCTTTGCGCACTTCCTGTTTCCCATGCCCTATTTTCTACATTTTTTTTCTTTTTTTAATAACACACACACTCGTCTTAGTATCTCCTCCTTTTTCTCCTAATAATTTGGATAGTAATTAGTCTCTCACAAATTAACAAACAAAACTTAAGGCAAAAGTGTATACTATTAGAGTATATGAAATATCATATCAACTAAAGACGTTTTCATTGAATAAAAGGGTACATGTACACACACATTATAACCAAGTTAGATTCGTCTAGTGGTTAGCTCGCTAGTCCGCTTAGGTAAATATTAGAAGTTCGAATCTCACTTTATACATGTAGTAATTCATTAATCAACAATAAACTCTTAAACAGAGCTTCTACAGATTAGTCCAAAATAAAATGTACACACATTACACATAGTTCTACGATTTTCTTAGGTATGTTGAAGCTCTTCCCAGACAACAGATGCGCATCTTTTTTTTTTTTTTTTTCAGGTGTGATAGCTCCATTTTGTTTAAAGTGATGAATTCTTAGTCTAACGGCCCAATCCAATTAAACTCCTCGACAAAGGAGAGCTAACCAAAAAAAATATTGAATAGTGACTAATAAAATAATATTCTTGTCGCACTTGATGTTCCTAACCAACAGATCATGACTAGATTTTAGCTTTTTACCTTGGCCTCTGCCTATATATATATTTTACTGATTTTTTGGTTAGCAAGTTTTCAGAGGTATTTTACCACAGTTATATTCAAAATCTAACATTTGGGAGTATAATATATTTTATAGAATTTTAGTTAAAAAAAGTTTATAAAAGAAAAAAACAACATAAGTATCTATAAAAATATGTCAAAGATGATTATAACAGATCAAACTATATTTATTAAATATTTATTTTAAAGTTTATAGAATTCTAAAGTTGGACAAATGAACAAGGTTACTCAACATACCTGAATGTAAAATGATAGTTGAAATAATATGAGTAAGAACATACTTGTGTTAGCAAACTTTGTAAATATATAGTTTTATGTTTCTAAGACTAATAGTTTTGTAAATGTATCTAATGAGTCAAATTTCAACTTTTTAACCATTGACACACTGTCTATTAAAAAAAAAATATCTTTCTTTGTATGGTTGACACATCCCACTTGCTCTTCATACGTCAACATGGCACTGTTGAATTTCTTAATAGTTCCTTCTACTAATATTTTCTAGACATTTTTCTGGCTAACAGCATGACATTTGATTTGCACGCATTATTTGAAATACTTAAAAATTATTTTCAATTTTTCATCTTCTTTGTTAATTCAATTGACTTTTGTCTGAGAAATGAATTTCCATTTTTGATTCACCCAAAAAAGAATTTCCCTTTTCTAATAATGCTTGTTGGTGACTTCTACTTATACAAGCAAGATTCATCATCCATCCTAATAATCATTTCCAAACATGATCCCCTAAAATATAGATCTAGATATCTGTAGTAGTAGACATCTCGGATTAAATAATTACAAAATTCTTATCACCAAAATAATATGTAATAAAAAATCTGTAAGATCTCTGAAAGGATCCTGGAGTACATATATATTGATTAATGTTAGATGAACTTACATTTAATTATAGCTCCATATTGTTAAAATCTAGTCCTACTTGCATTTGTATAGGCTCGTTCCCTTCGTTATTCAGATTATTTTCTAATTGAAATTAGATTTGAAGCAAGATTTGCCGTTAAGTAAAGACAACTAACCTAAACTTCGTAAGAAATTAAAATTTGGTTGCACGAACATTTGAGATTTAAGGTTTTCATATATGAACTAACAATAACAAACGAAACTTAATTAATTAGGTCTATCATTCAATTTCTTTAATGCTGCCACTCTGTGAAGCAGTTAGCTGGTATAAAACAGCAGGACAATTATTACAATTTAAAATACAGATGTGTAATTGGTGCATCTGTGATAATTTTTGACTAATATATTTATGAAGTGAAGAAGTATAGCAGTATATATTATAGATAATTACTTTGATTACTGTAATGCACCAATGTTGTAGTAAGCATGCACTTGAAGAAGTTCAAACCAAACTGCTACATATATTATAAAACGAACAATTAATTAATAATTAAGTAGATATCCTCAATTTCCACATGACAAATAAAAAGAGGAGTATATTACTTACATACTAGATACTACTGTCTATGTTAAGCAAACGACCTAGTCACCAAAGATGAATATGATGAAGGCACGTCAGCAACTGTAGATCACTTGTTATGATATGCTTACCTCATCAACTTTTAGCTATGAGTTATGACAATTCATGAATTCACGGAATTTAGTTTCATGTATAGTAATTAATATTTGTGAGAGATATGATCTTAGTAGTCAAGAAACATCTTGGTCGTCATTGAAAAACTTGCAATGTTGCAATTGTTTAATCTCTAAAGTTAATTAATCACCACAAAAGTTGTTTCAGTTCAATTGATAGTAAAAATAGAAGGTAAATTCTATTCAATCTTGTATAAATAAATTGTAAGTTACTTCTTTATGATATGTCTTATTATTATTGGATGAGATAGGTTGGCTTATCATAATTAAATTCTTAATTTGACTTAAATTTTGTTACCTAATTAATTAATTATGATATAACTTTTTTTATAAATTATTAAAATTATTAGAAAAGTTTTATTATATAATTTTTTATTTTTTTCAAATTACATATATTAATTAATTTCAACTACAAAATAAAAAATCTAAAAAAAAATTTCCATTTCTCTTAACAATGAAATTAGATCCCTTAAAAACATTTCAAAGCAATGAAAATTTTCAAATACTTGGCTTTTAAAGCAATGAAAATTGAAAGCATTTTAATTCAAATTTTTTTTCCAAACTACAGCCATTGTTGCTCAACATAGCCACGAAGACATGCTTACGACGCCCACAAACTAAAATAATGCACAGGAAGATATGAATGGACAGCCAAAAAAAAACATCGAAATGCAAACAGAATGTAGTTACCATGAATTAATGCATGTATATGTCGTTTGAAATAACTTTTTAATTGATCTATAAAAATGATGAATAATAAATAGATACAATTAATTAATAAGAACAATAAAAAAGATTTTTAAAAAACAATTAAGAAAGCAAGAGAGAGAAAATTCCTTTAATAATAGTAAAACATATAACAAAAAATAATTTCTTTTAATTTAGAGAATATTGGATAGAATTTATCAAAATACAATCATTCATATGATTGATTGAGTTGTTAAACAGCATTTTCATCGATCTTATTAAGAGAAGTTATATTGATAGTAAACATTGAACTCATCTCTGATCTATTTATTTATTTATTTATTTATTCCTTTTTCAACTACATCAATCCTAATCGACATGTCGTTGTTGATATTGATATTTGAATTTTAAATAGATTTTAGTGTCTAAAGTTGATTTGTAATAGAAGTTGCCATAGCTATGTTGAAATTAAGATGAAAATTCAGGTACAATTATTTTTATATAAAATTAATAGAGAGTCATTAAATAATAATTTAATTAAATTTATTATTTAATAATTTAGCTATTAACTTTATATGAAGTTAACTGTACTTAAATTTAATTCCAGCCTAAAAAAAATTACGGACGACCTCACTTATCACGTGATATTGATAATCCAGTTTCTGTTTTGTCCTTATTCGATTGTTAAGAAGCAGTAGCCAAAACTAAGCAACTTGCTAAGACTGGCATCTAATGCATAAAATTGGGGATTAAAGTCAAAATTAAATGGTCAAACGCGTAGTTTGTCATGTTCTGTGATGTTTCCTGGTATGTTATTTAATTGTGGGTGGTTGATTCATATGGTGCACCATGTAAAATGCTCTCATTGATGAGTATTAAACTTTAGACTAGAATTCTATGTCAAAAAGCAATAGGTGGTGGGTGCAATGATAAATATGTTGCAGGCGTATATTGCATTCTTTAAATAAAGCGAGAACTTTGAGGACTTTTATTAATTTTTAATTAATCGGAACATAGTACCTTCAAGGCTTGAAATATAAACTTTAAAATCTCAAAAATAACTCTAGATTGAATTTCAATGAACAGAAAGTATGAAAATTGCCATCAACATGGTCCGCTTTTATGTAATAATGTAACAATCGCTAACAGAACTTTTAATTTCTCTTAAAAAGATGATCAATATGTGAAAATTAATCTTGTAATTTAATATTTATTGTGCTAACAGAACTTTTAATATTTAATATTTATTCTAAAGGACCGTTAGCAAGATTTAATTATTAAAAAGGACCTTTAATACTAAAATTATTAAAAAGGACTAAATCTTTTTATAATATTTAAAAAAACGAATCAAATCTTTTTATAAGGAAATAAATAT